>NW_027400819.1:0-4947 GCF_003265705.2 Callorhinus ursinus
AAAACAATGAAAAGATGCTCAACACTGCTCACAATAAAACAAAATGAAAACCACAATGAGACCATTTCTTACCCACTGAGTTGGTAAATATCTGAGAGTGTGCACTGGCAAGGCTGAAGAGAAACAGGCACTCTCAGATATCACTGATGAGAATGCAAAATGATATCACACCTATAGAGGAGAATTTGGCAATATCTTGCAAAATTCTGTATGCAAGTTATCATTTACTCTGGCAATTCCATTTCAGGACTTTTTCCCAAAAATATCTCGGCAAAAAGATGAAAAAACTTATGTAACAAAGCTATGGGCTGCAGCGTCATCTATAAGAGCAAAAGAGCAATCCGAATAGGGGGGGCTGGCTGAATAAGCACCCAGAGAATGGGTATCATACAGCTGTAAAAACAACAAGTATCATCTCTGTACATGACTGTGAAGTGACTGCAATATTTTTAAGTGTAAAAAAGCCAGGCGGAGAAGAGTAATGTGCAATGATTTACCTCATGAGGGAGGAGACGTGAATGTGTGTATACGTGTGTGTGTGTGTGTGTGTGTGTGTGTATTCAAATTTTGACTGGTTATGTACAGTGAGAGGGAGGGAACAGGATGAAGATAACAGAAATTAGAAGTTAGACTTTTCTGTACATTGTTTTTTGGGCTGACTTTGGAACCACATAAGGGTTTTAATGAATGTGTAATAAATTAAATCAAAAAGGAAAAAATGTCAGTTCCCACAAGACCAAAGGCAAAATGAGCCAACTGAAGCTAACTATATATCAAATTTGTAGCAAAACCAAAAGAGGGAAATTATTTCAAATATAATAATTTGACCAAAACTCCCCACTGGAATATACTCTAAAGACACAAAAAAACTAGAAAAAAAGTTTTTACTGTTTTCACCAATCATACTGTTGATGGTAATATTGGTATTATTCTAGCAAATACTCATGTGGATACTGGTTAGAGCCATGAGTTCCAATGTAAGAAAGAAGCGATACAGCTTTAAAATCAAAGCTAAGAGCCTACATTCATAAATTTGAAATGGAAATAGTATGAACTCACGATAGTCTCTCATTAAAAATATACATATTTCCTGGCTCTATCCATTGAAAAGTCCTAGAAACAGTAACCAACCTAGTGGCAATGAGCACCTCTAATGTGCAAACTATGATCTCTAAATACCATTTCCCACTAAAAAGAACCAAGGCTCTTTAGAGAAATGGCTGATTCCTGATTCAGAACAGATGTACCAAATAAGCCTAAAACATCCTGTACGAGAAAACAAGGACCTAACAGAAATATTGGCTATGTCCAAAGGTAGCTGTAGCCAACCTGAAAAGGTTTCCACTGGCCAAAGACAGCACAATTTAGACATCATACAGAATAACAAAAATGGGTTGAAGCACATTAAATATGTTAAAATACGAGTTTATAAGAAATTAAAAATCTCACTGGTCAACATGGAGGATGCTAGAGAACCAACTCATTATTTTATTATTATTAATACATATTTCTTTTATTTAAGTAGGCTCCATGCCCAGCATGGAGCCCAACATGGGGCTTGAACCCTGAGATCAAAACCTGAGTTCAGGGACGCCTGGGTGGATCAGCCAGTTAAGTGTCTGCCTTCAGCTAAGGCCACTAACCCAGGGTCCTGGGATCAAACCCCACGTTGGGGTCCCTGCTCAGTGGGAGTCTGCTTCTCCCTCCCCCTCTGTCCCTCCCCCTGCTCATGTGCGCACACACTCTCTCTCTCTCTCTCTCTCTCTCCCTGTCTTTCTATCAAATAAATAAATAAAATCTTAAAGAAAAAAAAAACCTTGAGCTCAGATCAAAAGTTGGATGTTCAACCCACTGGGCCACCCAGGCACCCCCCACTCATTATTTTAAAGCTGATAAATAATCTGTCTTTCCTTACAAACAATACCTCAGGGTGGCGACTGGGTGGCTCAGTCTTTAAGCATCTGCCTTCGGCTCAGGTCATGATCCCAGGGTCCTGGGATCGAGCCCCGCATCGGGCTCCCTGCTCCATGGGAAGCCTGCTTCTCCCTCTCACTCTGCCCCCTGCTTGTGTTCTCTCTCTCGCTGTGTATCTCTCTTTCAAAAAAAAAAAAAAAAAATTTTAAAAAAAAAAAAAAAACACAATACCTCAGGGAACCAAATGGTCATTAATCCATAAGGGAATGTTAGCTAAAAAATGAAGAAAAAGTAACAGAATATCACTGTTTTGCAAACTCCAAAAGAAATAATAGATCTAGGCAACAGTCATCAATGATTGATAATAGAATAGAAAGACACAACCAGGCATTATACGCTCCCTCATGGAAGTACAAAGCACCACTTAAGAAGTATTCATGCCTTGGGATGCCTGGGTAGCTCAGTCAGTTAAGTGTCTGCCTTTGGCCTCAGGTCATGATCCCAGAGTCCTTGGATCGAGTCCCACATGGGGATCTCTGCTCAACAGGGAGTCTGCTTCTCCCTCTCCCTCTACCTGCCGCTCCCCCTGCTTGTGCTCTCTCTCTGACAAATAAATAAATAAAATCTTAAAAAAAAAAAGAAGACGTATTCGTGCCAAAAAAATTGAACCTGAATCTGATCATGCCACTACATCTACCTACCACTCCAACAGAATTACAGGGGACAAAAGAATACTACTAAACATTACCACAAGGGTACAACCAGCAAAATCCAAAATGGGAAACCACAGAAGAGGGAGAGGGCTGGGAAAAAGAGCAAGAAAACATGTGAATTACAAAAAACTTAATCTTTGGTTTTCGCTTGAAAAAACCAACTTAAAACACACACACACACACACACACACACAACTGGGAAAATTAAACGTTGACTAGGTTATTTTGTGATACTAAGAAATTCTTTTCAGGGGCACCTGAGTGGCTCAGTAGGTTAAGCAGCTGCCTTTGGCTCAGGTCATGATCCCAGGGTCCTGGGATCAAGCCCCGCGTTGGGCTCCCTGCTCAAAGGGAGGCCTGCTTCTCCCTCTCCCTCTGCCTGCTCTACCTACATGTGCTCTCCATCTCTCTGTCAAATAATAAATAAAATCTTTAAAAAAAAAAAAAAGAAATTCTTTTTCTAAGTGTGATAATGTGGTTATTGTTTTTTTTAAAGGCTCACTATCTAGAATATCTGTGGCTGAAAGGATACAATGTCTGGAATCTGCTTCCAAATTTAGCCCAGTGCCTGGGAGAGGAAGGTGAGTGCAGCAAAAAGACCAGACGGGCCAGTAGGTGATGACTACTGAAGCCAGGTGGCAGGTATAACGGAAATCACTATATTACTTAATCTGCTTTTGTATGTGTTTGAAATTTTCAACAATATGATTATTTCAAAAATCACTTACTTCTGAGCAACACCATTTTAATATATGCTAATAACTCAGGCCTTTCAGGAAAAAGACAAGCAGCCACCCTGGGCAAACTCTTGCCTGTAATGTAGGCACAGAAACTTCAACTATCACTGGTTACCGATTTTACTATCTCCACCTCAGTCACTCTGAGTGCCAAGATAAATTCTGCAAGAAGCTACATCTGCACATCTTTAACGGTTTTACTGTAAAATGTAATACACATTCGGAAAAGTTCACAGAATGAATGTTTGTACACCAGGCCCAGAAACGGGACTCTGCCACATCCCTGAAGCTCCCCGACGGGCTCTTTCTAAACACAGTCCCTCCTGCCCTAAGAGAGAATACTGTCTTAGATGATAATCTCTTCCCTGCATTTCCTTATAGATTCTTCATCTTGGTATGCTTCCCAAATGATATACGCTAGTGTTGTTTCCCAACTATATAAAAGGAAGCATTCTGTACACATTCTCTCGAGTCTGACTCCTTTCAATCTCCATTATGCCTCTAAGATTTGTCCGTGTTGTCACATGTCATCGAGACAGATGCATTCTCATTGCATGTCATAGCCCACTGTGCAATTATACCATAGTTCAGCCATTATATTGTTGATGCCAGTTTAGTCTGTTTCCACTTTGGGATACTTATGAACATTCTTGTACAAATATCCTGGTTTATATGTCGACACAAGTTTCTCTAGGTTATAAACCAGGAGTAGAGTTACTGGGTCATAGAGAATGCCCATTTCCAACTTCACTAACAATGCCAATTTATTCTCCAAAGTTACTGGACCAATTTATACTCCTACCGGTAGCATTTGAGAGTTGCTATTCTATATTACTGATATTTTTAACCTTGCACCTGTCCTAGCCTGGTAAATACTCACATGTTCCTCATCAGACGAGCATCTTCAGCTCGAACCAGCAAACTTCGGATCAGGTTAGAATTATCAGCCATCTCAGCACTGAGCTTCTGATGCACTGAATGATATTCATCCACCTGAAGACCATGAACACTCAGGAATTAAAAAGACCTCACAGACTTGTGAAAACTAGTCAGATTGAGAAGACACTCTCGGCCATACACAGAGGCCCTTCTCTTTCCCGTTTACCTGTATCATCTCGACTGTCCCCCACTGTTTCACTTCCTCATCAATGAAATAATTAGTCTACGCTGCCTCCAATATGCAAGCTGACATTCCATCTGGATCTTTCCATGTCTTACCACTGGGAGCCCTAGCAACATACATAATATTTTAGAGATCTGGGGTAAGAATATGGTTATAATTTAGGGCCAGTCACGATCCTTTTCTTTTTTCTTTTGAATTTGGGCTGTTGGAAAGCACTGAACCAACACAGCAACGGAACTACAGCAGATAAGTGAAGGGCTAGCAAAGGAAAAGGTTAATATGACATATTTTTAAAAAGTATTCCCCTAGGGCGCCTGGGTGGCTCAGTTGGTTAAACGACTGCCTTCGGCTCAGGTCATGATCCTGGAGTCCGGGGATCAAGTCCCACATCGGGCTCCCTGCTTAGCAGGGAATCTGCTTCTCCCTCTGACCCTCTTCCCTCTCGTGCTCTCTATCTCTC
>NW_027400820.1:0-4944 GCF_003265705.2 Callorhinus ursinus
TTCTAGAGGGGAGGGGGGTGGGGGGATGGGTTAGCCTGGTGATGGGTATTAAAGAGGGCACATTCTGCGTGGAGCACTGGGTGTTATGCACAAACAATGAATCATGGAACACTACACCAAAAACTAATGATGTGGGGGGGCAGAGCAAGATGGCAGAGGAGTAGGAGACCTGGATTTCGTCTGGTTTCAGGAATTCAGCTGAATAGGGATCAAACCATTCTGAACACCTACGAACTCAACAGGAGATCCAAGATAAGAATAGTAACAACACTCTGAACAGAAAAGTGACCACTTTCTGGAAGGTAGAACGTGCAGAGAAGTGAATCCGAGGCGATATTCGGGAGGATAGACGGCGGGGGAGGGGGCCTCTGTCGGCCGCTTCTGGCAAGTGATAGAGCCGCGGAGCACAAAATCGGAACTTTTAGAAGTCGGCTCCGCTGAGGGACGTCGCTCCAAGTGGCTAAGCGGGGGGTGGAACCCTCGCGGGACAGTGTGGTCTCAGGACCCTCGGGGTCACAGAAAGACTGGGGCTGCCTGAGTGCAGCAGAGCTCCCAGGTATCAGAGCGGGGAAGCCGGCTGCAGAGACGGAGCCGAGGCGCGGGCTCTTAGCTCGGGGTGGCCATAGACTGTGATCCGCAGCCCAGTCGGGCTACTGCTCCTCCAGTAGGGACCCAACAAGTGGCAGATCCGGGGAGACTCCCCTTCCTCCCTGAGGGAGGAGCGGCGCGGGAGCACACCGCAGGGATCTGCTGGGTTTGGAGACTCCACACGGGGTCGGGTGCCAGACATAGAAACGCTCGGTCACAGGCCGGGTGAGCACAAAATGTGGCCGGAGACCAGGGAGACGGGAGTGACTGCTTTTCTCTGGGGGCGCACTGAGGAGCGGGGCCCCGAGTTCTCAGCTCCTCCGGGCGGAGATTGGGAGGCCACCATTTCTGCCCTGGTCCTCCAAAGCTGAACCGAGAGCTTGCAGGGAACAAAAGCTCCTGAGAGCAAACCTGAGCAGCTTTCTTAGCCCGGACACACAAGGGCGAGACAATTCCACCTCTGGCAAAGACGTTTGGGAACCATGACAACAGGCCCCTCCCCCAGAAGATCAGCACGAACAGCCAGCAAGCCAAGACCAAGTTTACCAATCAAGGAGAATGCGAGAACTCCAGCGCTAGGGGAATACTGCACATAGAATTCATGGCTTTTTTACCATGATTCATTAGTTTTTCAAAGTTAATTTTTTTAACTGTTTTTTTTTAATTTTTCTTTTTCCCTTTTTCAAACAAGATCTGATCAATCCCTTTTTAAAAAAAAAACCTTTTATTTTTCATTTTTAGAGTCATAATTTTATCCCTTCATAGTAGTTACCCTTATTTTTGGCATATATATATATAAGTTGTTCTCTCTTTAAAATTTTGAGATACAATTTCTTCTAACAGATCAAAATATACCCTAAATCACTATGGTATGGCTTTGTTCTATTCTCCTGCCTGATCACATTCTCTCCCTTTTTTTTCTTTTTTTTCTTTTTTCTTTTTTTTTCAATCTTCTTCGTTCTTTTTAAAAAACAACTTCTTATCAATTCCTTTTATAAAATCTTTTATAATTTTCATCTTTACAGTCACCTGCCATCCCTTCATTGTATCAACCCTTATTTTGTACGTATATAAGTCTTTCTTCCTTTAAAATTTTAGCAGGGACTTTTTCTAACAGACCAAAATATGCCCAAAAGCTAGTGTGTGGCACTGATCCATGCACTAGCCTGATCATATTTGATCATATTCTGGTTTTTTTGTTTTGTTTTGTTCTGTTTTTGTTTGTTTTTATCTTTTTCTTTTCCCTTTTTTTTTCTCTTCTTTCTTTCCCTTTCTGGTCCCCTGGTTTCAGGTCTTTTCTGATTTGTATAGAGTATATTTGCTGGAGATGTTGTTATCCTGTTAGCATTCTGTTCTCTCATTCATCTATTCTCCTCTGGACAAAATGACAAGATGAAAAAAATCACCTCAGCAAAAAGAACAAGAGGTAGTACCGTCTGCCAGGGACCTACTCAATACTGACATTAGTACGATGTCGGACCTAGAGTTCAGAATCATGATTTTAAAGATACTAGCTGGGCTTGAAAAAAGCGTGGAAGTTATTAGAGAAACCCTTTCTGGAGAAATAAAAGAACTAAAATCTAACCAAGTCGAAATCAAAAAGGCTATTAATGAGGTGCAATCAAAAATGGGGGCACTAACTGCTAGGATAAATGAGGCAGAAGAGAGAATCAGCGATATAGAAGACCAAATGATGGAAAATAAAGAGGCTGAGAAAGAGAGAGAGAAATAACTACAGGATCACGAGGGAAGAATTTGAGAAATAAGCGATACGATAAGATGAAACAACATTAGAATAATTGGGATCCCAGAAGAAGAAGAAGAAAGAGAGAGAGGGGCAGAAGGCATATTGGAGCAAATACTAGCAGAGAACTTCCCTAATGTGGGGAAGGAAACAGGCATGAAAATCCAGGAGGCACAGAGAACCCCTCTCAAAATCAATAAAAACAGGTCAACACCCTGACATCTAATAGTAAAACTTACAAGTCTCAGAGACAAAGAGAAAATCCTGAAAGCAGCTCAGGAGAAGAGATATGTTACCTACAATGGTAGAAACATTAGATTGGCAACAGACCTATCCACAGAGAACTGGCAGGCCAGAAAGGAATAGCATGAGATCTTCAGAGCACTAAACAAGAAAAATATGCAGCCAAGAATACTATATCCAGCTAGGCTGTCATTGAAAAAGGAAGGAGAGATAAAAAGCTTCCAGGACAAACAAAAACTAAAGGAATTTGCAAACACAAAACCAGCCCTACAAGAAATATTGAAAGGGGTCCTCTAAGCAAAGAGAGAGCCTAAAAGCAGCAGAGGTCAGAAAGGAACACAGACAATATACAGTCACAGTCACCTTACAGGCAATACAATGGCTCTAAATTCATAACTTTCAATAGTTACCCTGAATGTAAATAGGCTAAATGCCCCAATCAAAAGACATAGGCTATCAGATTGGATTAAAAAACAAGACCCATCCATATGCTGTCCGCAAGAGACTCATTTTAGACCCAAAGACACCCCCAGATTGAAAGTGAGGGGGTGGAAAACCATTTAACATGCTAATGGACACCAAAAGAAAGCTGGGGTGGCAATCCTTATATCAGACAAATTAGATTTTAAAACAAAGACTGTAATAAGAGATGATGAAGGACACTCTATCCTACTTAAAGGGTCTATCCAACAAGAAAATCGAACTATTGTAAATATCTATGCCCCGAACATGGGAGCAGCCAATTATATAAGGCAATTAATAACAAAAGCAAAGAAACACATTGACAACAATACAATAATAGTGGGGGACTTTAACACTCCCCTAACTGAAATGGACAGATCATCTAAGCAAAAGATCAAAAGGAAATAAAGACTTTAAATGAAACACTGGACCAAATGGACTTTACAGACATATTCAGAACATTCCATCCCAAAGCAACGGAATACACATTCTTCTCTAGTGCCCATGGACATTCTCCAGAACTGATCACATCCTAGGTCACAAATCAGGTCTCAACCGGTACCAAAAGATTGGGATCATTCCCTGCATTTTTTCAGACCACAATGCTTTGAAACTAGAACTCAATCTCAAGAGGAAAGTCAGAAAGAACTCAAATACATGGAGGCTAAAGAGGACCCTACTAAAGAAAAATGGGTCAACCAGGAAATTAAAGAAGAATTAAGAAATTCATGGAAACCAATGAAAATGAAAACACAACTGTTCAAAATCTTTGGGATACAGCAAAGGCAGTCCTGAGAGGAAAGTATATAGCAATACAAGCCTTTCTCAAGAAACAAGAAAGGTCTCAATTACACAACCTAACCCTACACCTAAAGGAGCTAGAGAAAAAACAGCAAATAAAGCCTAAACCCAGCAGGAGAAGAGAAATCATAAAGATCAGAGCAGAAATCAATGAACTAGAAACCAAAAGAACAGTAGAACAGATCAACGAAACTAGGAGCTGGTTCTTTGAAAGAATTAACAAGATTGATAAACCCCTGGCCAGACTTATCCAAAAGAAAAGAGAAAAGACCCAAATCAACAAAATCATGAATGAAAGAGGAGAGATCACAACCAACACCAAAGAAATACAAACAATTCTAAGAACATGTTATGAGCAACTCTATGTCAGCAAATTAGATAACCTGAAAGAAATGGGTGCATTCCTAGAGATGTATCAACTACCAAAATTGAACCAGGAAGAAATAGAAAACCTGAACAGACCTATAACCACTAAGGAAATTGAAGCAGTCATCAAAAATCTCCCAACAAACAAAAGCCCGGGGCCAGATGGCTTCCCAGGGGAATTCTGTCAGACATTTAAAGAAGAATTAATACCTATTCTCCTGAAACTGTTCCAAAAAATAGAAATGGAAGGAAAACTTCCGAACTCATTTGATGAGGCCAGCATTACCTTGATCCCCAAACCAGACAAAGACCCCATCCAAAAGGAGAATTACAGACCAATATCCTTGATGAACATGGATGCAAAAATTCTCACCAAAATACTAGCCAATAGGATCCAACAGTACATTAAAAGGATTATTCACCACGACCAAGTGGGATTTATCCCTGGGCTGCAAGACTGGTTCAATATCCACAAATCAATCAACGTGATACAATACATTAACAAAAGAAAGAGCAAGGATCATATGATCCTCTCCATAGGTGCAGAAAAAGCATTTGACAAAGTACAGCATCCTTTTTTGATCAAAACTCTTCAGAGTAGAGGGATAGAGGGTACCTACCTCAATATCATAAAAGCCGTCTATGAAAAACCTACAGCGAATATCATTCTCAATGGGGAAAAGCTGAGAGGTTTTCAGGAACGCGGCAGGGATGTCCACTCTCACCACTGCTATTCAACA
>NW_027400821.1:0-4943 GCF_003265705.2 Callorhinus ursinus
TGCAGGCTGACAGTGACTGACAGGAGAGGAGGAGCACCTGATGCAAGAGTGAAACCTCAGGCAGAGAAGAGGGGGCAGGAGCTCCCCCAGCAACTAGAGGAACTTGGGTTAGCCAGCCTCACAGCCTGCAGGATGGCAAGGGTTAGCAAGAGAGGAGGCACCTGGTGCAGGAGAGGGCCCTCACGCAGAGAGGAGGGGCAGGCTCTCCCCCAGCAGCAGGTGCATTGGGGCAGACTGAGGGGCTTCCGTGGGCAACGGTGCCTGCAGCTGGTGTCTCCACACAGACCCCCTCCTCAGGCTCAGCACAAGCTTGTCTGGATGGCCTTTACCCCAGATACAAAGTCTGGCCCAGGGCCCTTGTCAAGTCTGGAATCTCAATCTTTTGACCACAGCTCAAGTGACAAGAAATGGCCAATAGTTTACGTGGGGTTGGGTACAAAGGGACATTTGCTTTTCTGGCCCATGCTGTAACATTGCTGGCATTTTAAAGATCTCAGGGCTTTGATTCAAAATCAGTAGGATGCCGGCGACCTGAGTCGGCTTTCTGGAAACCTTCCTCTGGGACTTGCAGCCCTCCCATCCCACCAGTTCTGCTCAGAATCTCTCCAGGTCACAGACCCACAGTCTTGGCTCCTCAGATGGCCCGGACTATGCACCTTCAAAAAGCGATCCCGGTGGTGCAGGAGGACACACTGCGGAATCCATCAAATCCGCCTCCCAGAAACTGAGGGTACTGCTGGATGAGCTGTCAGAAAACAGCCATATCAGGGTTCCAGGAAGATACAAGAAGCACAGGAGTAATTGAGGAGCACCTGAAGATCAGGTAGGGGCAGTCAGAGATTCCTGACCCTTCTTCCTTAAGCTCCTCATTCCTCAGTCTTTCTTCCAGTGATGCTGCTTGGTTTCTCTTTGCCCCAACTGTTATCCATTGCCTTAAGCAGCAGAGACTCACGTATGCCTTTAAATGTTTTGGACATTGAATGTTCTCCAGTAGCCACTACACTGCTGGGAGAGTTGGTAGCAAGCAAGAAGTTCCAGAGGACTCCAAGGGTCTGGACTTGGTGTTTCCCTCTGCTGAGACAGGGACACCTGTGGGAGGTGCAGGTGGTCAGCTGGGAGAGGGGGCAGGCACCTGAAATGGACAGATGGGGTATAGCTGAGGCCCGAGGCCCCCGGGGTATGTGCCTGATATCCCGACTGAACACGTCTTCAAACCTGCAGACTGGCTGGGATCATCTTCAGGCTGAGGAGGAAGGTGAGGGGAGCAGAGGGGCCTGAGGAGGTTCGGCTCAGCCAGGAGAGGGCTGAGCCACACTTTTGGGGCTAAGTGGGTCAGGTTCAGGCTCACAGGGACAGACCTTGAGGCCATAGTGCCATGTGAAATAAGCCAGTCCCTAAAGGACCGACACCAGAGGACCCCACTTGTAAGGGATGGAGAGCACTCCCACTCACAGAGGTGGAAGGAGCTGCTGGGTGCCGGGGCTGGGGAAGGGGAATGGGTTTTAGGCTCTCGTGGGTAGATGTTCAGTTTGGGATGATGAAAACATTGCGGCGATGGACGGAGGTAGCCGGTGCAGAACAGGGAATATACTTATTGCCACTGAAACGTGCTTCATGGTATCATCTGTATGTCCATTATACCACAATACAAAAGAAGTGAGTCAGGAAGTCAGGGCCATCGCGAGTCCCTGGAGGGCCCAGGAGCAGGGAGCCGGTATCTCAGTTCTTGCACTCATGTTCTGCCCATTGTGGGCTGACTGACCCCAGTAAGTGCTTGCTAAGACACAGTGAAGGCGGCTGGTCCAGAGAAAGTGCACAAGTGCAAACCCACTGTTGGGCACTGAGGAATCCCAAGGGGACGCGCATCCAGACAGAGCGAACGCCCACATTTCACAAACACCAGCACAGAAATACCCATTTAAAACCAAGGCAGGAACCTTATATAGCCCAGAGGGCACCACACTCCTGGAGGCTGAGCTAGTGGCCACGGCCAAGGCCTCTGGTGGTGAGGGCACTGGGGGTCTGGAAGGTGGCTCGGCGCACCCCTGACCCTGAAGCCCCATGGCTGCGGTGAGGTGTAAGGACTGGGAAGGAAGACCCGGCCAGCACCCGTTCTGGCTCCATGGCTGCTACAGATCTGCTCCCAGGACCAACAGGCGATGTCTGTTGAGAACCACGGAGAAAACCTTTTCCCTCAATTGTTCTTTTTAAAATGGTTGCTCAGCACTGACACAGAAATACATCCGACATAAAACTGGAGCCATTCACAGCTGCAAAGGACCCGGAAGTGATCAAAAGGTAGTGACCACAAAGAGAGGAACTTGTGACCCAGGCAGGCCTCCTGTGCGCAGGTCTGGTTGGGGCACTGGCATGCCCATGCAAGCAGTGCTGGGCTCCACAGTTTCCCTTAAGGGGACAGAAGAACGAATCTGCTCTGACGGCTCCTCTTAAGGCAGCATTCCCTGATGGAGACGGGGGCAGCCACTCGTAACTGAGATGTCCTGGTGATTCTTGGGCACAGCCACAAATCTCAGCTTCTTCATGACCCAGGGAATGATGGGGGGCCAAGCCAGCAGCCTCGGTCCCGCAGGTCCTCCAGGGGCCAGCCTAGCAGCTGTGGGTCCTCCATGGCCTCTCGGGGCAGCCCCTAAAGAGTTCTGTTTGTAATGGTGTCTTGGGTTTGGCGTGAATCTCAGCTTCTTGATGACAGGGGCCAGCCTATCAGCTGCAGGTCCCACAGGTCCTTCAGGGGACAGCCCAATACCGCAGGTCCCACAGCTCCTCTGGGGACAGCCCTCATGAGTTCTGGGTGTCCTGGTGATTCTTGGACACAGCCATGGATCTCAGCTTCTTCATGACCCGGGGAATGATGTGGGGGCCAGCCCAGCAGCCGTGGGTCCCACAAGTCCTCCGGGTCAGCATCTTGGTGGCCCTGTGGCCCAGAAGGTACCTGTTCAGGTGGCTTTTATCGGGCCACGAGGCCTCAATCCCATTGGCCCACTTGACCCCCATTACCTGGTGACAGGCCGAGGTCAGTCACGGAAATTCCAACACCAATTCCCCAAAAAAGGCCCCCATGTAGTAAAAGTTGCCCTTGTCCCTGGAGATGTGGGTCTGGGACTATGGCCAGCGCTCATAGCTAAAGTCCTCAGTGGCTGCCCAGTAGAAACCGGGGTGTCGGGTGCCAAAGAGGGGGGACAGGATCTCCATGCCCACATGGTCCCAGAACTTCATTCCCACATCCACGTCCACGAACACGAGGTCTTCCACGTCACAGAGGAAGCGCTGCACGCAGAAGCAGCTGATCATCGCCCTGGGCCAGATTGACACATCCTGCTAGTGCAGGACGCCGTGGACGTCGACCACCACCACACTCCGCCCTCCCAGAGTGGCACACGGGGCACAGCAACCAGCTGGTCGGTGAAGATGTAGTAAGTGACCCTGTGTCCACCATGAGGACCACCAAACTCCGGCCTACGTGGAGAGGCACACGGGGCCCAAGAGCTGGCTGATTGGTGAATACCTAGTAGGTGACCCTGTGCCCCACCATGTAGTGCTTCTCTGCCATCTTCAGGAACAGCTCCAGGAAGACCACGTATCCACAGGGGCAGTGGACAGGGCAGGAAGAGGTTCACTGCCAGAGGCTGGCAGCAGGGCACCAGAGTTGGGGGCCATGGACGTGTACATCTTCGTCAAGGGGGCAGGCCCTGGGCTGCTTTAAGCAACAGCCACCTCCTGACCTTCCGGAGGGAATCTGCCAGCAGGACCTCCCTAATGTCTGTTCCCAGAAATGGGGGCCATCAGCAGCCTGTCTTCCAAAAGGGAGCCTGAGGCTTCAGAGGCATGAAACCCTAGCAGCCCCACAGTCAGCATGCTGGAGCCAGGAACACTCCCCCTGTGCTGAGCTCTTGGGCAAACCCTGTAGGTGCCCTCCACTGGCCGCCCCACCTGCAGATCCCATCCCCACCTTCCAGGAGGGAAGCACATTTGGGCACAGTGCTCATTTCTATGACTTACAGAGTGGCTAGAATCAGCAGGGCCAGGGACACGTCCAACTTTGCTTTGAGTGGGCGGGCACTGGCCCCCACAGACCTGTCTCCACTACCTGTAAGTGTCCTCCCTGGAAGCCTTCTGGGCATCCTGCTGACAAGGTGCTCAGTAAGCCACTGGTATTCCTAGGAGGGGTCTGTGACAAAACAGGAAAGAATGTCCAATGGAAGAAAGACAGTCTCTTCAACAAATGGTGTTGGGAAAATTGGACAGCCACATGCAGAAGAATGTAACTGGAACATTTGCTTACACCACGCACAAAAATAGACTCCAAATGGTTGGAAGACCTAAGCATGAGCAGGAGTCCATCAAAATCCTAAAGGAGAACACAGGCAGCAAACACTTCGACCTCAGCCTCAGCAACTTCTTCCTAGAAACATCACCAAAGGCAAGGGAAGCAAGGGCAAAAATGAACTATTGGGATTTCATCAAGATAAAAAGCTTTTTCACTGCAAAATAACAGTCCACAAAACCAAAAGAGAACCAACAGGATGGGAGAAAATATTTGCAAGTGACATCTCAGATAAAGGTCTAGTATCCAAAATCTATAAAGAACGTATCAACTCAACCCCCAAGAATAAATAATCCAATCAAGAAAAGGGCAGAAGACATGAACAGACAGTTTTCCAAAGAAGACATCCAAATGGCCAACAGACATATGAAAAACTGCTCCACATAGCTCAGCATCAGGGAAATCCAAATCAAAACCTCAATGAGATATCAACTCAGACCAGTCAGAATGGCTAAAACTAACAAGTCAGGAAACGACAGATGTTGGCGGGGATGCGGAGAAAGGGGAACCTTACTACACTGTTGGTGGGAATGCAAGCTGGTGCAACCACTCTGGAAAGCAGTATGGAGTTTCCTCAAACAGTTGAAAATAGAGCTACCAT
>NW_027400822.1:0-4943 GCF_003265705.2 Callorhinus ursinus
GTGCCCAGCTTACGTCGATCACCAGGACTCCACATGTTCCTGCAATGGGAGGGATCATTTAGCATCACCCCATTGTACAGAGGAGGAGAGCGAGGCCCAGAGAGGGGGAGGTAAATGTCTCCAGTCCCAGAACTGGTCAGCAGAGAAGCTGGAAAGCCAGCCCTCCAGAGACCCAGCTAGACCAGCCAGAGACTCCCTGAGTTGAAAGTGAGCCCTCCCCTGCCTGATCAGCCACGCACTGGCCCCTGAGCTTCATGATGGCCTGTTCTTGGCGCTGAAGGTGAGCTGGCTGACAAGGAGGAGGAGTCCAGCTGGTGGGACAGGCTGTAGCTACAGGACAGAGTGACACGTCTGAGATAGCAGGAGTCACACTATGGTCTCCCTCCCGGAGCCTGCCTGGGAGCTGGAATCTGGGTGCCTTAGGGGCCAGCACACAACAGGGTCTGCACTGACCCGGGAGCTATGGTCCCCAGGGAGAGTCCACTCTGCCCTCTCCCCGCTCCTGCCTGACCTCACCTCTCCTCACTGTGGGGCTGCAGGACCCGGAACCAGGCCCCATAGGGATGGCTCGGTTCCAGCTTATAATGATTTTGCAGCCCCCGGAGCCCCTGGATTACCTGGGGCCGGAGGGATGACTGGCTGTGGACAAGGACTGGGCTGAGGAGGATGCGGGGCCTTGTGGAGAGTGAAGGATGGGGCAGGGGCCGAGTCCTGCTGCCACTGCTCATGTCTAAAGAGGGCTGAAATCCCTGAATGCCCATGGGGTCCCTCATTACAGTAATGACCCCCTTCACACTCGGGCATCCTGCTGGTGGGCCCCTACTCCCCGGACTCCATCCCGCCCCTCTGACTCCAGCCAGGCCTGCAGCCAGGGACAGGCTCGACCTCTGCCCTGGGTCCTGCCAGGAAGACAAGGCAGAAGGAGGAGAGGAGAAGGGGATGGGTTAGACTGATCTCCCTGTCCTGAGTCGGCCCCCACTGATGCCTCCAGGTCCACTGGCCCAGCCCTGCCCTTAGCTGGACCCTGAGAGGGAGTCTGCATTCCAGGCCAGCTGGGTGGGGGGTATTCAATGACCTGTGCATCCCCAGATGTCCTACCCACCTGGCCTTGCACCCTAAGGCCTGCCGCCCAGGGTGGGCGTGGTTGCGGGGCCCAGCGGACTTTGGGGTCACAGAGCAGTCGGCTTTGGTGAGGGAATGTGGGGTCCAGTCACGTGCAGAGCCATGGGTCTCGTGTACATCCCCCACAGGGATGGTTCGCTGTATAGGTGCTGTGTGCAGGTCCCCTTTGCACACCTGGCCATGATACACATGGCTGTCCCTCTCGGTGGGGAGACCTGTGTCCCTGGTGCATCTGTACCCACCTACCCCTGGAGGAGCGGCCACTTTCAAGCATTTCCATGTCCAACCCTCAGGGACAGTTGGGAACCTGGGTCAAGAGAGGCAGGCACTGGCCCAAGAGAAGTGAGGGGTGCAGAGCCCAAGGAGCAGGGCTGCTCTCCAGTCCTAGACCAGCCCCAAACCTCCCATGAGGTTCGCTTTGGGGGTGAGAGCCCCTCAGATCCTCGGGGATAGCTAACCACACAGTCCCATATGGGGACATGACCTTTGCATCGCCAGGCACGTAGAGGCATGTGCAACTGCACACCCACCCCCCAACACACCAATCTGACTGCCCAGCTGGGGGTCAGAAGGGGAGGACACACTGGGAGCGAGTTGGGTGACAAGTGAGGGAAAGAAGAAAGAGGTTGGAGACAGTTGGGCCATGGGGAAGGTCATCAGGACTCCTGGCAAGGACCCAGATCCAGAGCATGTGGAGGGGAGACATGCCAGGCTGATGGTCAGGGGTCTCCAAGGGACCTAGGGGGTTGCCAGTGCACTGGGAGAAGACAGGGTCTGGGTTCTGGTGTCCACCACCACCCTTGGCACTTGGGCGTAGGAAGAGATACCCACCCCCAAATCCAGAGGGGCTACAGCGCACAAGGCCTCAGCTTATTCTTCTATTAATTGGGCTGCAGAGATGCAGTGTCCCAAGGGTCCCACAGGCTTGTAGAAGGGCCTGTTGGCGTTGGATCTCCATCCCTGACCCACTGTGCTCCCAGTGCTGGGGAAATGCTTTGTACTCCCTCGAGGTCCCTCTCAGCAGAGGACAGACTGGGGTCTTGGGGGGCTGAGGACCTGGGTATGCAGAACGTGGCAGAGCACTGGGCCACCAGTCTGGAGACCAAGGTCAGGACCCTCCTTGTTGCAGCCTCAGGGTCCCCATGTGGAAGAGGATCCAGAATCACTGTTCTGGTCAGGGTGAGGAGGACTTAGCAAGGACTGGAGCACCAGGACCGGAGAGGGAAACGGGGACAAGGGAGGCTTCTGAGGTTTCTCACATCGCCCATGGAACCCACAGGTCCTGCTCCTGTGAGAGACACAGACACAGAGACAGAGAAGGAGACAGAGAATGAACACAGGACAGAGGGAAGCAGGAGACGTCATAGACTTTCTTCCACCAGCTTGGAAATGACATCCTGGCATTTTGTTCCATTCTATTCCTGAGAGCGCCGTCACACAGGCCATCCTCCCTGGAGGGGAGGGGATTCCACAGGGATGTGGGACCAGAATTCAGGGGTGCCAGGAGCCACTGTGGGGACTGCCCAGCACACGGGCACAGACGAAGCCCTGGGACCTGAGCCTAACCCTAATAGGAGCCCCTGGAAGTCTGTGTTGTAAGAGGACAAGGTCAGAATCATTTCATTACTACTTTCCCACGGGGGCTGGGACACAGGCAGGAGGGTGGTGGCTTTGCCTGGACCCCAGAACAGACCCAAGCCCCTGCGAGCTGTGTTCCATGCGAAGCCCAGCTCCTGCCTCATTCTTGCATTGCCAAGAATGCACCAGCCTCCTGTGATAGCAGGCACGGAACATGTGTAGAGGTCGTACCCCTGATGGCGTCCCTAGAAGTAGAAGCCAGAATACCCCGATGTGCAGATGGGGAGCCTGTGTAGGCCCTGAGAGGCACGGGGTCTGTCCAGGTTCACAGCCCTGTGCACGCGCAGGAGCCCGGTCTGAACCCGGCTCGTTGTCGTTACGGTGGGGACACTGGCTGCACCCAGGCCTCCCCGGGGGCTGTGGGTGGGCTGTGTGGGTGTCACTGTATGGATGGGACATGGAGGGAGTGTGAGCATTGAGCAGCGGGGGAGGGGGACCCTCGGGGGGTTCTTGTGTGAGGAGGAAGATGGGTAAGGGGACCCAAGGCAGTGGTGACCTCACTTCCCGGACAACAGAGCCCAACACAATTTGGAACCCCAGTAACCAGGCACCCACATTTCACAGACAGCCCACTGCCCAGCTCATTTCGTTGGAGATCCTCAAACCAAGATATTCACATGCTGCCTGACGAGGTCTGGAGGCTCTAGGCAGAAGAAAGTGTGCCCTGCAGACGCTGTCCCCCGCTGGGGATTTCACGTCAGGGCTGTCCACCGCCTCTAGCCATTTGGCCGAAGCACAAAAAGGTAACACCAGTAGCCCCAGAGCCGGCCACCCAGTCCCACTTGCTCCGATCTGACCTGTGTAGCCCCAGGTGCCCTCTGTGTGTGTGTGTGTCTGTGTCTGTGTGTGAGTGTGTGTGTGTGTGTGTTGATGTGGGTGTGTGTCTTTGTGAGTGAGTGTGTGTGTGTGTTTGTATGAGTATGTGCGTGTGTCTCTGAGTGTGTGCGTGTGTGTCTGTGTCTGTATGTAAGTGTGTGTGTGTGTGCACGTGTGTGGATGTGGGTGTGTGTCGGTGCGTGTGTGTGTGTCTGTGTGTGAGTGTGTGCATGTGTGTGTGACTGTGTGTGTAAAGTGGGGTCATCGGGGTGGGACCACCCCGAGCAGGGGCAGGCTGATGAGGGGTCAGATACCCAGTGGGCAGGTCATGTTCAAGGTCAAGGCTGGCTATATGGGATGGGGTGTGTGGGCGCTGCCCCTTCTGCCCAAGGTTTATCCTGATAGCCCTGCAGGGATGGGTCACTGCATCCCAGGTGCAGGGCTGTGCACGCACAGGTGTGTGTCTGATCTGGGAGCAGCAGGGGGACTGGGCTGGAGGACAGTGCGGATGGCCGGGCAGGGCTGTGATGCCTCGGGGCCGGCTACCGGTCCCTGTCTTTGCAGAAGGCCACAGAGGACATGGAGAGGCAGCTTGCGGACATGCCCTCCTCCCTGACAGAGGGGTTGACCCCACAGGCATCCCGAGAAAGAGGTGCTGGGGATTGCCAGGCAAGGCCTCCGACACCACCTGGACCACTGTCCCAGGTCGTTGTTCATCGGACAGTGGTCCAGGAGCCGGAGCTCACGGAGGCCAAGGCCGAGGGTGAGAAGGCTGGGGCTGGGTGTATTTGGTGTGTGGGGACGGGTCTGTGCGGCCCCACCAGAGGCTGGTGTTGGGCCAGGAGAAATGACTGGGCATAGAGCACCCAGCGGGTAGACTGCAGTTGGGGAGATGTCCCCGTGAGGGTTCCTTCCCGGCTGTGGCTTCTCTGGGAGGCCCTGGGCTGGGCTCTGTCTCTGCAAAGGCCCAAGGAGAGTAACCACAGGGGTGAGCTTTTCTCCTCTCACAGCTGCTCCACCACCTGAGGAGCTAGAGCCCGATCTGGAGGGAGGGCTGGTGCCTGCAGTGACTTCAGGAGGAGACCAGGAGCCGGCAGGTAACCCCGCACCTGCCCACGGAGAGCCTGGCGCTGTCCAGGAAGAAATGGCACCTGCTCTTGCCCTAGCCCCTGCCCCTGCTACAGTTCCTGCCACTACCCCTTCCCCCACACCAGCCCCTTCCCCTGCCTTGGACCCAGATCCTGACCCTGCTCCTGCCACTTCCCTTACCCCTGCCTCTGCCCCTGCCTCTGCCCCTGCCCCTGCCCCAGTTCCTACTCTTGCCCCTGCCAGAGTCACTGTTCCTGACCCAGATCCTACCCTTTCTC
>NW_027400823.1:0-4934 GCF_003265705.2 Callorhinus ursinus
TGCCTGCTATGCATGCTATCTCATTTTAATCTTCACAATAGCCATGAAATTTAGATTGTTATTTAAGCTGTACAGATTAAAAAAATAATAAGGTTAGGCAAAGTTAATTAATTTTTTTAACTTCACACAATTAAAGAGTATTTGATGTGGAATTCAAACCCTAGGATAATTAAACTGTAATGCCTGTGAATATTTGTGATACTCTACCTTTCGGAAGATACAAACCACTAAACGCTGAGATATATAGTTAATAAAAGGCCCTCACTTTGAACTCAGTAGTCCAAAGAGGCTTCATTTGTGTTTGCTTTCAAGCTGTGTTGAACCATCACACATTTTGCATATGAACGCTGTGTGAAATAGAGACTCTGGGTTAAAGCATGGACTCAGAGCAGATGTCTAGTTCTATAATGTTTATAACTTTACTTCTACTCAAAGACTGGCCAAACTTAATACTTCTGGCATTTCTCATTATATCATTACCCAACCCATGCCAACAGAAGATTGTCAAATAATCATTGAATATGATGTAGTTGTAAAGAAGTTGATATTTCAATTAACATAACAGCAGCTCCTCTTATACCTTTATATTAACTCTTCTTCATACTAAAGAACCAGAAGTTACAGTGGGGTCTTTTTATTTATCTGTGGCTTGGAAAACTAGAGATATTTCACACATGGGAATTTTCTTTCCATATTTTAAAATAACATTTTATGAATATAGCCTCATTTTAATAATAAATCCAGAACCTAGGGTGAATAGTCTACTTTCTGAAACAGAATGGTTTGTAAAGTTACTGAAGTAAAAATCTGTAGTAAACATGGCATTTCCCTCTGGGACAACTCAAAATGCTGTTTCTCTGATCTAACTAAGGTTTGAGCAGAGTACAAAGCATGTTTAGACAAATATAAAGAATCATGTAATATTTTCAGTGAGCTCAGGACTGGGGATTTAAGAGATGAATGATATGCAGCCCTTGGTATTAAATAAGTCATAGTCTAGTGAGAGTAAAAATTAATTACAATACAGTATGATAATTGATATGACAAAGACAATTCAAGCTGCTGTGGAAGAGGTCAGAGAAAGATCATGAGTTTGGAATTAGATATATTTGGTTTGAGGCTCTTCTGAAATATCCAAATACAGTAAATAAGTGATGGTTGACTATAAGAACATAGGAATAACCAATACTATAAGAAATTGGAGGGGCGGAGCAAGACGGCGGAGGAGTAAGAGACCTGGATTTCGTCTGGTCTCAGGAATTCAGATGAATAGGGATCAAACCATTCTGAACACCTATGAACTCAACAGGAGACCGAAGAGAAGAATACCAACAACTCTCTGAACAGAAAAGCGACCACTTTCTGGAAGGTAGGACGTGCAGAGAGGTGAATCTGAGGCGATATTCAGGAGGATAGACGGCGGGGGACGGGGCATCCGTTGGCCACTTTTGGCAAGTAATAGAGCAGCAGAGCACAAAATCGGAACTTTTAGAAGTCGGCTTTGCTGAGGGAGGTCGCTCCAGTGGCTAAGCGGAGGGTGGAACCCTCGCGGGACAGTGTGGTCTCAGGACACTCGGGGTCACAGAAAGACTGGGGGTGCCTGAGTGCGGCAGACCTCCCAGGTATCAGAGCGGGGAAGCCGGATGCAGAGACAGAGCTGAGGCGCGGGCTCTCAGCTCGGGGTTGCCATAAACTGTGATCTGCGGCCCAGTCAGGCCACTGCTCCTCCAGCAGGGACCCAACAAGCGGCAGATACGGCGAGACTCCCCTTCCTCCCCCAGAAGGAGCGGCTCAGGAGCACACCACAAGGATCTGCTGAGTTTGGAGACTCCACACCGAGTTGAGTGCCAGAGATAGAAATGCTCGGTCACAGGCCAGGTGAGCACGGAGTGCGGCCGGAGACCTGGGAGATGGGAGTGACTGACTGCTATTCTCTGGGGGCACACTGAGGAGTGGGGCCCCAAGTTCTCGACTCCTCTGGGCAGAGATTTGGAGGCCACCATTTTCACTCTCGTCCTCCAAAGCTGTACGGAAAGCTTGCAGGGAAGAAAAGCTCCCGAGAGCAACCCAAGCAGATTGCTTACCCCGGACAGGCAAGGACGTGGCAATTCCGCCTCTGGCAGAGACATTTGGGAACCATGGCAACAGGCCCTTCCCCCAGATGATCAGCAAGAACAGCCAGCCAAGACCAAGTTTACCGATCAAGGAGAACGGGAGAACTCCATCCCTAGGGGAATACTGCACATAGAATTCATGGCTATTTTACCATGATTCAAGAGTTTTTCAAAGTTAATTTTTTAACTGTTTTTTTTTAATTTTTCTTTTTCCCTTTTTCAACCAAAATCTTACATCTTATCAATCCCATTAAAAAAATTGTTTTTCATTTTTAGAGTCTTATTCTATCCCTTCATAGTAGTTACCCTTATTTTTGGCATATATATATAAGTTGTTCTCTCTTTAAAATTTTGAGATACAGTTTCTTGTAACAGATCAAAATAGACACTAAATCACTAGTGTATAGGTTTATTAGAGTCTCCTGCCTGATCACATTCTCTCCCTTTTTTTTTTAAATCTTCCTCTTTCTTTTCTCAAACAACTTCTTATCTTATCAATTCCTTTTATAAAATCTTTTATAATTTTCATCTTTACAGTCATCTTCCATCCGTTCATTGTATCAACCCTTCATTTATACATATATAAGTCTTTATTTCTTTAAAATTTTAGGAGGCACTTTCTTCTAACAGACCAAAATACACCCAAAATCTAGTGTGTGGCACTGATCTATGCACTAGCCTGACCATATTTGATCATATTCTGTTTTCTTTTCTTTTCTTTTTCTTTTTTTTCTCTTTCTTTTTTATTTCTTTCCCTTTCTGTTCCCTGGCTTCAGGTCTTTTCTGATTTGTTCAGAGTATATTTGCTGGGGACGTTATCAACCTGTTAGCATTTTCTCTCACATTCATCTATTCTCCTCTGGACAAAATAACAAGATGAAAAAAAACAGCTCAGCAAAAAGAACAAGAGGTAGTATCATCTGGAGGGACCTACTCAATACAGACATTAGTACGATGTTGGACCTAGAGTTCAGAATCATGATTTTAAAGACACTAGCTGGGCTTGAAAAAAGCATGGAAGTTATTAGAGAAACCCTTCCTAGAGAAATAAAAGAATTAAAATCTAACCAAATCAAAATCAAAAAGTCTATTAATGAAGTGCAATCAAAAATGGGGGCCCTAACTGCTAGGATAAATGAGGCAGAAGAGAGAATCAGCGAAATAGAAGACCAAATGATGGAAAATAAAGAAGCTGAGAAAAAGAGAGAGAAACAACTACTGGATCATGAGGGCAGAATTTGAGAGATAAGCGATACCATAAGACAAAACAACATTAGAATAATTGGGATCCCAGAAGAAGAAGAAAGAGAGAGAGGGGCAGAAGGTATATTGGAGCAAATTATAGCATAGAACTTCCCTAATGTGGGGAAGGAAACAGGTATCAAAATCCAAGAGGCACAGAGAACCCCTCTCAAAATCAATAAAAATAGGTCGACACCCTGACATCTAATAGTAAAACTTATGAGTCTCAGAGACAAAGAGAAAATCCTGAAAGCAGCTCGGGAGAAGAGATATATAACCTACAATGGTAGAAACATTAGATTGGCAACAAGCCTATCCATAGAGACCTGGCAGGCCAGAAAGGACTGGCATGATATATTCAGACCACTAAATGAGAAAAATATGCAGCCAAGAATACTATATCTAGCTAGGCTGTCATTGAAAATTGAAGGAGAGATGAAAATCTTCCAAGACAAACAAAAACTAAAGGAATTTGGAAACACAAAACGAGTCGTACAAGAAATATTGAAAGGGTTCCTCTAAGCAAAGAGAGAGCCTAAAAGCAGCATAGACCAGAAAGGAACACAGACAATATAGAGTAACAGTCACCGTAAAAGCAATAAAACGGCTCTAAATTCATATCTTTCAATAGTTACCCTGAATGTAAATGGGCTAAATGCCCCAATCAAAAGACACTGCTATCAGAATGGATTAAAATCAAGACCCATCAATATGCTGTCTGCCAGAGACGCATTTTAGACCCAAAGATACCCCCAGATTGAAAATGAAGGGGAGGAAAATCATTTACCATGCTAATGGACACCAAAAGAAAGCTGGGGTGGGAATCCTTATATCAGACGAATTAGATTTTAAAACAAAGACTGTAATAAGAGATGAGGAAGGACACTATATCCTACTTAAAGGGTCTATCCAACAGGAAGATCTAACAATTGTAAATATCTATGCCCCTAACATGGGGGCAGCCAATTATATAAGGCAATTAATAACAAAATCAAAGAAACACATTGCCAACAATAGAGTAATACTGAGGGACTTTAACACCCCCCTGACTGAAATGAACAGATCATCTAAGCAAAAGATCAACAAGGAAATAAAGACTTTAAATGACACACTGGAACAAATGGACGTCACAGACATATTCAGAACATTCCATCCCAAAGCAACAGAATACACATTCTTCTCTAGTGCCCATGGAATTCTCCAGAATAGATCACATCCTAGGTCACAAATCAGGTCTCAACCGGTACCAAAAGATTGGGATTATTCCCTGCATATTTTCAGACCACAATGCTTTGAAACTAGAACTCAATCACAAGAGGAAAGTCAGAAAGAACTCAAATATATGGAGGCTAAAGAACATCCTACTAAAGAATGAATGGGTCAATCTAACCAAGTCGAAATCGAAAAGGCTATTGATGAGGTGCAATCCAAAATGGGGGCACTAACTGTTAGGATAAACGAGGCAGAAGAGAGAATCAGTGATATAGAAGACCAAATGATGGAAAATAAAGAGGCTGAGAAAAAGAGAGAGAAACAACTACAGGATCACGAGGGCAGAATTCGAGAGATAAGTGATAC
>NW_027400824.1:0-1263 GCF_003265705.2 Callorhinus ursinus
CTATGCTACCCCGAGCAATCTACACATTTAATGCAATCCTTATCAAAATACCATTAGCATTTTTCACAGAGCTGGAAAAAACAAACCTAAAATTTGTATGGAATCAGAAAAAACCCCAAACACCCAGAGGAATGTTGAAAAACAAAACCAAAGCTGATGGCATCACAATGTCTGCCTTCAAGCTCTATTACAAAGCTGTGGTCAAGACAGTATAGTATTGGCACAAAAACAGATAGACAAAACAACTCTATGGTCAAGTAATCTTTGACAAAGCAGTAAAGAATATGCAATGGAAAAAGACTGTCTCTTCGCTAAATGGTGTTGGGAAAATTGGACAGCAACATTTAGAGGAATGAAACAGGACCATTCTCTTACATCATACACAAAGATAAACTCAAAATGGATGAAAGATCTCAATGTGAGACCGGAATCCTTTGAAATTCTGGAGGAGACACACAGCAACTTCTTTCAAGACACATCTCCAAAGGCAAGGGAAACAAAAGCAAAAGTGAACTATTGTCTGTGTCAAGATAAAAACCTTTTGCACAACAAAGGAAACAGTGAACAAAACAAAGAGGCAATCCACGGAATGGGAGAAGATATTTGCAAATGACACTACAGACAAAAGACTGATATCAAAGGTCTATAAAGAACTTCTCAAACTCAACACCCAAAAAACAAAGACTCCAGTCAAGAAATGGGCAGAAGACATGAACAGACATTTATCCAAAGAAGACATCCAAATGGCCAACAGACACATGAATAAATGCTCCACATCACTTGACATCAGGGATATACACATCAAAACCACAAGGAGATACCACGTCACACCAGTCAGAATGGCTAAAATTAACAAGTCAGGAAACCACAGATATTGGAGAGGATCTGGAGAGAGGGGAACCCTCCTACACTGTTGGTGGGAATTCGTGGTGCTGTAGCTATCAGGTTTGGTCAGCAAACCCTGAGATGGCAAATGAGAGGCTTACTCCAACTCCTTAGGAGAAAGGAGAGGCCTGGGGGCCAGACGCTCTAGTGGAGAAAGTCCTGGAGCCAAGCTCTCTCTCTGCTTTTACTGTGAGTTTAATTAAAACACCATGGGTAAGGCAAGGAGTTCCTGAAGTACGTGACCACTACAGATGCCTGCATTTAAGCATTTACTCCCCAATAAGACCCTTGAGCCGCAGTAAGAATCTGGCCTTTTTCAGCCAAGTCACTACAGAGAAGGCCCATGGTTCTGGGAAATCCTCCTTTGTTTTTAAATTA
>NW_027400824.1:1363-2256 GCF_003265705.2 Callorhinus ursinus
ACATTCATGCACTCTGGAAAACAGTATGGAGATTCCTCAAAAAGGTAAAAATAGAATTAGCCCAATGACCAAGAAATTGCACTACTAGGTATTTACTCCAAAGATACAAATGTAATGATCCAAAGAGGCACATGCACCCCAATGTTTATAGCAGCAATGTCCACAATAGCCAAACTATGGAAAGAGCCCAGGTGTGCATGGACAGATGAAAGGATAAAGAAGATGTGGTATATATGTACAGTGGAATTTGACTCAGCCATCAAAAAAATGAAATCTTACCATGCACAATGACATGGGTGGAACTGGAGGGTATTATGCTAAGCAAAATAAGTCAGTCAGAGAAAGACAATTATCATATGATTTCACTCATATGTGTAATTTAAGAAACAAAACAGAGGATCGTATGGGAAGGAAGGGATAAATCAAAGAAGATGAAATCATAGAGGCAGACACACCATAAGAGACTCTTAACTACAGGAACTAAACTGAGGGTTGCTGGAGGGGGTGGCATGGGGTAACTGGGTGATGGACATTAAGGAGGGCATGAACACTGGTATGTAATGATGCATAACAGGAATCTACCTCTAAAACTAATACACTATGTGTTAATTAATTGAATTTAAATAAAATCAGGTTAAAAGAAAAAGACCCATGCCTTACAACAAGGGTTCACACCGATACCTTGGCCTCTCTGTACACTTGCCCTCTTCTGGGTCCCTGACTTCCCACACTGTGTGCCTCTCCCATGCACAGTATTCTCTCATTTACCATTTTGGAGAATCCTGATCTCTTTCTGCTCGCAGAGCTCAGCCCAGAGCAGAACAACTCAGATAGCCTTTTGGGCAGAGGGCTCCCTCCCCCAAGAATGTGATGCCAGTCAGTCCCCAAGCAGC
>NW_027400824.1:2356-4931 GCF_003265705.2 Callorhinus ursinus
GTGACCCAGCATTTTACCACAGCTGCCCTGTTTCAGGTCCCTAGCTCCTTGGACCTGTGGGGCCTGCACATGCCCTCTCCATACCTTGTCAGCCACCTTGGGCTCCAGGAGACACACCATTCTCATGGAGTACCAGGTGGATTTCAGAGCAACTGAACATCTTCAGGGTGGAGGGAGCTCAGAGCAGGACAATCTTTCTGAGGGGCAGATGGAACCTAGTGGACAATCTGTTCCCATTTGGACTGGCTGCCTGATGGTGTCCCAGGCCTCTCCACCAAAGGAGGCTCCCAGGTGTCTTTCTAGAGGGAACTCCAATTATCCCTCTCTCCCTTCGCTGAAAAAGCAACCCAGATTCTTCCAGCTCTGACTTCAGGGAAAATATGTGCAATTGCGTGGGATATGGTTTGGGTTGTACAGATGCCAAGGAAGTCTGGGATCCAGGTTCCAGGCCTAGGCTCTGCATTTGATTGCCCCTTTAATGCCCAGGCCATCCATGGCCTGGGGTGGCCCAGAATACGCAGCTGGCTATTAGTGGAGCTCCAGCTGCACATGAGCCAAGGGTCGCTGCCTTGCCACCTTCCCTGCAGGGCTTCTGGTGGGCTGTTGCAGTCAGATCAGTCGCCCAGGAGCCTCCTCTGGAACCTGGGCTCTAAATTATGGTTTCTCATTTCAATTACAGGCCGCGTTTTGTGAGTGGGTTGCCCGTGAGGGTGCCATGTGCCTTCCTTCCTCCACCCTCTGTGTAGGTATGGGCAGTGGGCCCGCTGACGACCTGGTCAGCTCATGCACACTCAGTTGGCCACCTTAGTTACCCTACGATTTTCCACCAGTTCTCTTGTTACCCATTGGGCTTGTGACGGTCACCTACACATGTACCACCCCAGAGGGGGAGAGTGCTTCCTCCCCAAAATTCTTTCAAACAAGGCAGCTTCAGACTGGCCCCCAAAGTCCCTTTATCAACACGGTGCCTGAAGGGCCCCTCAGCTTTTCACACAGCAAAGGCTTACAGAGATGTGTGTTGGGGTCACCCTGGCCCCATTAGTCCCCTCCAAGACCTGGACTCTACTTATAGTCCTCTGTTTTATTTGCAGACATTCTTTTGAGTCTTCATTACCTATTCATGCACAAGTAACCCCTCTTTCTCCCACCTGTTTCAGTCAGTTTCCTCCTGCCCTATTAGCCTCAGACCAGTCCCCCAAACATGTGCACCCCCAGGGTGAAGAGTGCTGCCTCCCTCAAATTCTTTCAAAGGTGGCAGCTTAATACTGGATAAAGGCAGTCCCTTTTTGAACTGGGTGCCTGAAGGATCTTAGGACTTCTCAAAGATCCAGGGGAGGTGGATATCTGGTTGTCTCAGCACCATCTGTGGAAGAGATTATTCTTTCAGCCATTGAATAGATTCAGGTGTTTAATCCATTTACTTTTAATGTTTTTTTATACTTGAATGTACATCTGTCATTTTATAGTTACTTCCTGTGTGTCTCATGTCAATTTTTGGTTCCTTTATTCTTCTTTTAGTTCTTTTTTACATTAAGTGAATATTTTCTAGTGTAACATGTTAATTGCTTTAGTGATTTTTTTCATTGTATTTTTTGTTTCTTAGCAGTGGTTTTAGGGTATACCACCTACACCTTAACTCATCAGAATCTACCTCAGACTCATGGTTAATTCCACTGATACATA
The DNA here is from genome assembly GCF_003265705.2 of Callorhinus ursinus. Classification (NCBI taxonomy): domain Eukaryota; kingdom Metazoa; phylum Chordata; class Mammalia; order Carnivora; family Otariidae; genus Callorhinus; species Callorhinus ursinus. The sequence goes on from NW_027400824.1 coordinate 4,040, forward strand.
GAAACATTACTTGTATATATTTTGATGTGGATTTCTTTGATTTATCCTATTTAGTGAAATGAATTTTTTGGATATGTTCATTAGTGTTTCCATAAAACTTGATAAGTTTTCAGCAATTCTTTCTTTTTTTTAAAGATTTTATTTATTTATTTGAGAGAGAGAGTGAGATAGAGAGAGAGCATGAGAGGGGAGAGGGTCAGAGGCAGAAGCAGACTCCCTGCCGTGCAGGGAGCCCAATGCGGGATCCGATCCCATGACCCCAGGATCATTACCTGAGCCGAAGGCAGTCGCTTAACCAACTGAGCCACCCAGGCACCCTCAGCAATTATTTCTTTGAATATTTTTCAGCTTCTGTCTCCTCCTTCTGGTATTTCCATAATGTGTACCTTGGTGTGCTCAGTGGTGTTCCACATCTGTGACTCTGTTCATTTACTTTCATTTTTTCCCCTCTCAGTTCTTCAAACTGCATTATCTATCTTTAAGCTTATGGACTAAGTTTTTCTTTTAATTCGAATCTACTGTTAAGCCCCTCAAATCCAGAAATTCCATTTGGTTTATTATTTTAAGGTTTAATTTATTTATTTATTTGACAGAGAGAGACAGCGAGAGAGGGAACACAAGCAGGGGGAGTGGGAGAGGGAGAAGCAGGCTTCCCACCAAACAGGGAGCCTGATGCGTGGCTGGATCCCAGGACTCTGGGATCATGACCTGAGCCGAAGGCAGATGCTTAACGACTGAGCCACACAGGCGCCACCCCATTTGGTTTATTTTTAAAAATGATTTTTATCTTTTTTTTATGGTCTCTACTTGATGAGTCATTGTTATCATACCTTCCATTACTTCTTTTTTTTTTTTTAAAGATTTTATTTATTTATTTGACAGAGAGAGACAT
>NW_027400825.1:0-4929 GCF_003265705.2 Callorhinus ursinus
AACAGTTGTGTTTTCATTTTCATTGGTTTCCATGAATTTTTTTTTAATTGTTCTTTAATTTCCTGGTTGATCCATTCATTCTTTAGTAGGATGCTCTTTAGCCTCCCTGTATTTGAGTTCTTTCTGACTTTCCTCTTGTGAATGAGTTCTAGTTTCAAAGCATTGTGGTCTGAAAACATGCAGGGAATAATCCCAATCTTTTGGTACCGGTTGAGACCTGATTTGTGACCTAGTATGTGATCCATTCTGGAGAATGTTCCATGGGCACTAGAGAAGAATGTGTATTCCGTTGCTTTGGGATGGAATGTTCTGAATATGTCTGTGAAGTCCATTTGGTCCAATGTGTCATTTAAAGTCTTTATTTCCTTGTTGATCTTTTGCTTAGATGATCTGTCCATTTCAGTCGGGGGGGTGTTAAAGTCCCCCACTATTATTGTATTGTTGCCAATGTGTTTCTTCGCTTTTGTTATTAATTGCCTTATATAATTGGTTGCTCCCATTTTAGGGGCATAGATATTTACAATTGTTAGATCTTCTTGTTGGATAGACCCTTTAAGTAGGATATAGTGTCCTTCCTCATCTCTTATTACAATCTTTGTTTTAAAATCTAGTTTGTCTGATATAAAGATTGCCACCCCAGCTTTCTTTTGGTGTCCATTAGCATGGTAAATGGTTTTCCACCCCCTCACTTTCAATCTGGGGGTGTCTTTGGGTCTAAAATGAGTCTCTTGCAGACAGCATATCGATGGGTCTTGTTTTTTTAATCCAATCTGATATCCTGTGTCTTTTGATTGGGGCATTGAGCCCATTTACATTCAGGGTAACTATTGAAAGGTACGAATTTAGTGCCATTGTATTGCCTGTAAGGTGACTGTGACTGTATATTGTTTGTGTTCCATTCTGATCTATGCTGCTTTTAGGCTCTCTTTTTGCTTAGAGGACCCCTTTCAATATTTCTTGTAGGGCTGGTTTTGTGTTTGCAAATTCCTTTAGTTTTTGTTTGTCCTGGAAGCTTTTTATCTCTCCTTCAATTTTCAATGAGAGCCTAGCTGGATATAATATTCTTGGCTGCATATTTTTCTCGTTTAGTCCTCTGAAGATATCTTGCCAGTCCTTTCTGGCCTGCCAGGTCTCTGTGGATAGGTCTGTTGCCAATCTAATATTTCTGCCATTGTAGGTTACATATGTCTTCTCCCGAGCTGCTTTCAGGATTTTCTCTTTGTCTCTGAGACTCGTAAGTTTTAGTATTAGATATAGGGATGTTGACGTATTTTTATTGATTTTGAGAGGGGTTCTCTGTGCCTCCTGGATTTTGATGCCTGTTTCCTTCCTCACATTAGGGAAGTTCTCTGCTATAATTTGCTCCCATATACCTTCTGCCCCTCTCTCTCTTTCTTCTTCTTTTGGGATCCCAATTATTCTAATGTTGTTTCGTCTTATCGTATCGCTTATCTCTCGAATTCTGCCCTCGTGATCCTGTAGTTGTTTCTCTCTCTTTTTCTCAGCCTCTTTATTTTCCATCATTTGGTCTTCTATATTGCTGAATCCCTCTTCTGTCCCATTTATCCTAGCAGTTAGTGCCCCCATTTTTTATTGCACCTCATTAATAGCCTTTTTGATTTCGACTTGGTTAGATTTAATTCTTTTATTTCTCCAGAAAGGGTTTCTCTAATAACTTCCACGCTTTTTTCAAGCCCAGCTAGTATCTTTAAAGTCACGATTCTAAACTCTAGGTCCGACATCATACTAATGTCCTATTGAGTAGGTCCTTGGCTGACGGTACGACCTCTTGTTCTTTTTGCTGAGGTGATTTTTTTCGTCTTGTCATTTTTTCCAGAGGATAACAGATGAATGAGAGAACAAAATGCTAACAGGTTAAGAACGTCCCCAGCTAATATACTCTATACAATTCAGAAAAGACCTGAAACTAGGGGAAAGAAAAGGAAAGATAGAAAAAAGAAAGAGAAAAGAAAGAAAAAACAAAAACAAAAAGAAAAAGATAAAAACAAAAACAGAACAATACAAAAAAAACAATATGATCAAATGTGATCAGGCTAGTGCATAGATCAGTGCCACACAGTAGATTTTGGGTGTATTTTGGTCTGTTAGAAAAAAGTGCCTCCTAAAATTTTAAAGGAAGAAAGACTTATATATGTACAAAATAAGGGTTGATACAATGAAGGGATCGAAGATGTGTGTAAAGATGAAAATTATAAAAGATTTTATAAAAGGAATTGATACGATAAGTTGTTTGAAAAAAGAAAGAAGAAGATTTAAAGAAAAAAGAATGTGATCAGGCAGGAGACTAGAACAAAGCCATACACTAGAGATTTAGGGTATATTTTGATCCTTTAGAAGAAAGTGTATTTCCAAATTTTAAAGAGAGAACAATTTATACATATATATATGCCAAAAATAAGGGTAACTACTATGAAGGGAGAAAATATGACTCTAAAAATGAAAAATAAAAACTGTTTTTTTTTTAAAAAGGGATTGATAAGATGGTTGAAAAAGGGAAAAAGAAAAATTAAAAAAACAGTTAAAAAAATTAACTTTGAAAAACTAATGAATCATGGTAAACAAAGCCATGAATTCTATGTGCAGCATTCCCCTAGTGCTGGAGTTCTCCCCTTCTCCTTGATCGGTAAACTTGGTCTTGGCTTGGGGCTGTTCGTGCTGATCTTCTGGGGGAGGGGCCTGTTGCCGTGGTTCCCAAATGTCTTTGCCGGAGGCGGAATTGCCCCACCCTTGTCGGTCTGGGCTAAGCAAGCTGCTTGGGTTTGTTCTCAGGAGCTTTTGTTCCCTGCAAGCTCTGGTACATCTTTGGAGGACCAGGGTGAAAATGGTGGCCTCCCAATCTCCACCCGGAGGAGCTGAGAACTTGGGGCCCCGCTCCTCAGTGCGCCCCCAGAGAAAAGCATTCACTCCCGTCTCCCTGGTCTCCGGCCGCACTGCGTGCTCACCCCGCCTGTGACTGAGCATTTCTATCTCTGGCACTCCACCCCGTGTGGTCTCCAAACCCAGCAGATCCCTGCGCTCCTTCCCTGGGGAGGGAGGGGAGTTTCCCCGGATCTGCCGCTTGTTGGGTCCCTGCTGGAGGAGCAGTGGCCCGACTGGGCCGCGGATCACAGTTTATGGCCACCCCGAGCTGAGAGCCCGCGCCTTGGCTCCGTCTCTGCAGCTGGCTTACTGCTGCAATACCTGGGAGCTCTGACTCCCCTCAGGCACCCCCGGTCTTTCTGTGACCCCGAGGGTCCTGAGACCACACTGTCCTGCGAGGGTCCCAGCCCCCACTTAGCCACTGGAGAGATGTCCCTCAGCAGAGCCCACTTCTAAAAGTTCCGATTTTGTGCTCCGCGGCTCTCTCAGTTGCCAGAAGCGGCCGACGGAGGCCCCCTCCCCCGCTGTCTATCCTCCAGAATATTGCCTCAGATTCACTTCTCTGCACATCCTACCTTCCAGTCAGTGGTTGCTTCTCTGTTCAGAGAGTTGTTGCTACTCTCTTCTTCTGTCTCCTGTTGAGTTCGTAGGTGTTCAGAATGGTTTGATCCCTATTCAGCTGAATTCCTGAGACCAGACAAAACCCAGGTCTCCTACTCCTCCGCCATCTTGCTCCCTAACGAAATCTATATTAAATCTAAAATCAAGTTGAGAACCCTGTGAATCCCTCCTAATCTCATCTCTCTCTAATTCTAGGAAGTAATCCTATCAATTTGGTATTTTTCAAATCCATGCAGTGTTTTTATAGTTTATTAAATATTTATGTATCATATGGTATTCTTTTTTTTATTTTTTATTGTTATGTTAATCACCATATATTACATCATTAGTTTTTGATGTAGTGTTCCATGATTCATTGTTTGTTCATAACACCCAGTGCTCCATGCAGAATGTGCCCTGTTTAATACCCATCACCAGGCTATCCCATCCCCTACTCTCCTCCCCTCTAGAACCCTCAGTTTGTTTTTCAGAGTCCATCATCTGTCATAGTTTGTCTCCCCCTCTGACTTACTCCCCTTCATTCTTCCTCTCCTGTTATCTTCTTTTTCTTTTTTCTTAAAATATGTTGCGTTATTTGTTTCAGAAGTACAGATCTGTGATTCAACACTCTTACACAATTCACAGCGCTCACCGTAGCAGATACCCTCCCCAATGTCTATCACCCAGCCACCCCATCCGTCCCACCCCCCACCACTCCAACAACCCTCAGTTTGTTTCCTGAGATTAAGAATTCCTCATATCAGTGAGGTCATATGATACATGTCTTTCTCTGATTGACTTATTTCACTCAGCATGACACCCTCCAGTTCCATCCACGTCGTTGCAAATGGCAAGATCTCATTCCTTTTGATGGTTGCATAATATTCCATTGTGTATATATACCACATCTTCTTTTTCCATTCATCTGTCGATGGACATCTTGGCTCTTTCCACAGTTTGGCTATTGCGGACATTGCTGCTATAAACATTGGGGTGCACGTACCCCTTTGGGTCCCTACATTTGTATCTTTGTGATAAATACCCAGTAGTGCAATTGCTGGATCGAATGGTAGCTCTAATTTCAACTGTTTGAGGAACCTCCATACTGTTTTCCAGAGTGGTTGCACCAGCTTGCATTCCCACCAACAGTGTAGGAGGGTTCCCCTTTCTCCACATCCCTGCCAACATCTGTCGTTCCCTGACTTGTTAATTTTCGCCATTCTGACGGGTGTGAGGTGGTATCTCATTGAGGTTTTGATTTGGATTTCCCTGATGCCGAGTGATGTTGAGCACTTTTTCATGTGCCTGTTGGCCATTTGGATGTCTTCTTTGGAAAAATGTCTGTTCATGTCTTCTGCCCATTTCTTGATTGGATTATTTGTTATTTGGGTGTTGAGTTTGGTAAGTTCTTTATAGATTTTGGATACTAGCCCTTTATCTGATATGTCA
>NW_027400826.1:0-4927 GCF_003265705.2 Callorhinus ursinus
AAGCCTGCTTCTCCCTCTCCCACTCCCCCTGCTTGTGTTCCCTCTCTTGCTGTGTCTCTCTCTGTCAAATAAATAAATAAAATCTTTAAAAGAATAAAAAATAAAAAGAAGCAGAATGTTGATTGTGGGGATCTGAAGGAGGAAAATGGAGACTGGACAAAAAATGAAGGGAAAAAAGTAAATGTTATGGTGAAAAAATGCCTCATCTAATGTCTTTAAGATATCCTTGAAAACATAAACTAAGCTGATTATGGTCGTGAATGTGATAGAACAGTTTTCACATCTCTGAAAGGATATTACCTTTTGGTAATATCAAAGTAATAGAATATTGTTGGAATTAGGAAATATTTAAGAAGTTGACATCAGTTGTGATAAAGAAGGGAAGACCAGGGAATTATTAATCCACTTCACTCACGTAAGGGCTTCTTATCCTGAGAGTGTTGAGTATTCATCTCCCTAGAGAACTTTAACAGAAAAGCAATATTTAATTAGAAGAAACACCTCTCTAGTTAAAAGAAGCAATAATCATGAAAAAATCAAAAGAAAAAAAGGCAAGAGTAGGTAAAATATTCAGAAGTTCATTATGTGCATTATCATTTTCTTTTGGCTTATTCTATACATTATCATTCACAAACAACTTAAAATGTTACTGGTCTGTGACATTTGTTTCTTGCTCACATTTTGTGAGCACCACAGGTTGGCTGCAGCTCTGCTGGGCTCAGCTTAAGTTTGGCTTGACTTGGCCAGGCTTGGCTGTGTTTGACTATACTTTGCCAGTCTTTAATCTATATATTTCCTCTGGAATCTAGGCTGAAGGAGTAGCCTGTATCTCAGACATATTATAAGGAAGGATGACAGGAGCATGCGTTTAAAGCTTCTGTTTGAACATGACATCCATAATATCTGTTCATAGTCCATTGGCCAAAGCAAGTTACACGGCAAAGTACAAAATGAATGAGACAGAGAAATATAGTTTATGTATTAGTTTTCTATGGGTGCTGTAACAAATGACCACAAACTAGGTGGCTTAAAACAAAAACCTATTCTCTCAAAATTCTGGATGCTGAAAATCTGAAATCAGTGTCCCTGGGCTAAAATAAAAATGCTGACTAGGTGGCACACCCTTGAGAGGCTCTGGGGGAAAATCTGTTCCTTGCCTCTTCCAGTTTTTGATGGCTTCCAGCATTTTTTTTTTTAAATTTTTATTGTTATGTTAATCACCATATATTACATAATTTGTTTTGGTGTAGTGTTCCATGATTCATTGTTTGTTCATAACACCCAGTGCTCCATGCAGAATGTGCCCTCTTTAATACCCATCACCAGGCTAACCCATCCCCCTACCCTCCTCCCCTCTAGAACCCTCAGTTTGTTTTTCAGAGTCCATCATCTCTCCTGGTTCGTCTCCCCCTCTGACTTACTCCCCTTCATTCTTCCTCTCCTGCTATCTTCTTCTTTTTCTTTTTTCTTAAAATATGTTGCGTTATTTGTTTCAGAAGTACAGATCTGTGATTCAACAGTCTTACACAATTCACAGCGCTCACCGTAGCACATATCTTCCCCAAGGTCTATCATCCAGCCACCCCATCCCTCCCACCCCCGACCACTCCAGCAACCCTGTTTGTTCCTGAGATTAAGAATTCCTCATATCAGTGAGGTCATATGATACATGCCTTTCTCTGATTGACTTATTTCACTCAGCATAACACCCTCCAGTTCCATCCACGTCGTTGCAAATGGCAAGATCTCATTTCTTTTGATGGCTGCATAATATTCCATTGTGTATATATATCACATCTTCTTTATCCATTCATCTGTCGATGGACATCTTGGCTCTTTCCACAGTTTGGCTATTGTGGACATTGCTGCTATAAACATTGGGGTGCACATACCCCTTCGGCTCCCTACATTTGTATCTTTGGGGTAAATACCCAGTGGTGCAATTGCTGGATCGAATGGTAGCTCTAATTTCAACTGTAGAGGAACCTCCATACTGTTTTCTGGAGTGGTGGCACCAGCTTGCATTCCCACCAACAGTGTAGGAGGGTTCCCCTTTCTCCACATCCCCGCCAACATCTATCGTTCCCTGACTTGTTAATTTTAGCTATTCTGACGGGGGTGAGGTGGTATCTCATTGAGGTTTTGATTTGGATTTCCCTGATGCCGAGCGATGTTGAGCACTTTTTCATGTGCCTGTTGGCCATTTGGATGTCTTCTTTGGAAAAATGTCTGTTCATGTCTTCTGCCCATTTCTTGATTGGATTATTTGTTCTTTGGGTGTTGAGTTTGAGAAGTTCTTTATACATTTTGGATACTAGCCCTTTATCTGATATGTCATTTGCAAATATTTTCTCCCATTCTGTCGATTGTCTTTTGGTTTTGTGGACTGTTTCTTTTGCTGTGCAAAAGCTTTTTATCTTGATGAAATCCCAATAGTTCATTTTTGCCCTGGCTTCCTGTGCCTTTGGTGATGTTTCTAGGAAGAAGTTGCTGCGGCTGAGGTCGAAGAGGTTGCTACCTGTGTTCTCCTTTAGGATTTGGATGGACTCCTGTCTCACGTTTAGGTCTTTCAACCATTTGGAGTCTATTTTTGTGTGGGGTGTAAGGAAATAGTCCAGTTTCATTCTTCTGCATGTGGCTGTCCAATTTTCCCAACACCATTTGTTGAAGAGACTGTCTTTTTTCCACTGGACATTCTTTCCTGCTTTGTCAAAGATAAGTTGACCATAGAGTTGAGGGTCCATTTCTGGGCCCTCTATTCTGTTCCATTGATCTATGTGTCTGTTTTTGTGCCAGTACCATACTGTCTTGATGATGACAGCTTTGTAATAGAGCTGGAAGTCCGGAATTGTGATGCTGCCAGCTTTGCTTTTCTTTTTCAATATTCCTCTGGCTATTCGGGGTCTCTTCTGGTTCCACACAAATTTTAGGATTATTTGCTCCATTTCTTTGAAAAAAGTGGATGGTATTTTGATGGGGATTGCATTGAATGTGTAGATTGCTCTAGGTAGCTCTGACGTCTTCACAATATTTTTTCTTCCAATCCATGAGCATGAAACGTTTTTCCATTTCTTTGTGTCTTCTTCAATTTCTTTCAAGAGTATTTTATAGTTTTCTGAGTACAGATCCTTTGCCTCTTTGGTTAAATTTATTCCTAGGTATCTTATTGTTTTGGGTGCAATTGTGAATGGGATCGACTCCTTGATTTGTCTCTCTTCTGTCTTGTTGTTGGTGTATAGGAATGCCACTGATTTCTGTGCATTGATTTTATAGCCTGCTACTTGACTGAATTCCTGTATGAGTTCTAGCAGTTTTGGGGTGGAGTCTTTTGGGTTTTCCACATAAAGTATCATATCATCTGCAAAGAGTGAGAGTTTGACTTCCTCTTTGCCGATTTGGACGTCTTTGATTTCTTTTTGTTGTCTGATTGCTGTGGCTAGGACTTCTAACACTATGTTGAATAGCAGTGGTGAGAGTGGACATCCCTGCCGCGCTCCTGACCTTAGGGGAAAAGCTCTCAGCTTTTCCCCGTTGAGAATGATATTTGCTGTAGGTTTTCTGTAGATGGCTTTTATGATATTGAGGTATGTACACTCTATCCCTATACTCTGAAGAGTTTTGATCAAGAAAGGATGCTGTACTTTGTCAAATGCTTTTTCTGCATCTATTGAGAGGATCATATGGTTCTTGTTCTTTCTTTTGTTAATGTATTGTATCACGTTGATTGATTTGCGGATGTTGAACCAGCCTTGCAGCCCAGGGATAAATCCCACTTGGTCGTGGTGAATAATCCTTTTAATGTACTGTTGGATCCTATTGGCTAGGATTTTGGTGAGAATTTTTGCATCCATGATCATCAAGGATATTGGTCTGTAATTCTCCTTTTTGATGGGGTCTTTGTCTGGTTTTGGGATCAAGGTAATGCTGGCCTCATAAAATGAGTTTGGAAGTTTTCCTTCCATTTCTATTTTTTGGAACAGTTTCAGAAGAATAGGTATTAATTCTACTTTAAATGTCTGATAGAATTCCCCTGGGAAGCCATCTGGCCCTGGGCTTTTGTTTCTTAGGAGATTTTTGATGACTGCTTCAATTTCCTTAGTGGTTATAGGTCTGTTCAGGTTTTCTATTTCTTCCTGGTTCAGTTTTGGTAGTTTCTACATCTCTAGGAATGCATCCATTTCTTCCAGGTTATCTAATTTGCTGGCATAGAGTTGCTCATAATATGTTCTTATACTTGTTTGTATTTCTTTGGTGTTGGTTGTGATCTCTCCTCTTTCATTCATGATTTTGTTGATTTGGGTCATTTCTCTTTTCTTTTGGATCAGTCTGGCCAGGGGTTTATCAATCTTGTTAATTCTTTCAAAGAACCAGCTCCTAGTTTCGTTGATCTGTTCTACTGTTCTTTTGGTTTCTAGTTCATTGATTTCTGCTCTGATCTTTATTATTTCTCTTCTCCTGCTGGGTTTAGGCTTTATTTGCTGTTCTTTCTCCAGCTCCTTTAGGTGTAGGGTTAGATTGTGTATTTGAGACCTTTCTTGTTTCTTGAGAAAGTCTTGTATTGCTATATACTTTCCTCTCAGGACTGCCTTTGCTGTATCCCAAAGATTTTGGACAGTTGTGTTTTCATTTTCATTGGTTTCCATGAATTTTTTTAATTCTTCTTTAATTTCCTGGTTGACCCATTCATTCTTTAGGAGGATGCTCTTTAGCCTCCATGTATTTGAGTTCTTTCCGACTTTCCTCTTCGGATTAAGTTCTGGTTTCAAAGCATTGTGGTTTGAAAATATGCAGGGAATGATACCAATCTTTTGGTACCGGTTGAGACCTGATTTGTGACCTAGGATGTGATCAGTTCTGGAGAATGTTCCATGGGCACTAGAGAAGAATGTGTATTCCGTTGCTTTGGGATGGAATGTTCTGAATATGT
>NW_027400827.1:0-4926 GCF_003265705.2 Callorhinus ursinus
TCAGCCAGGAGAGCTGTGGGAAAAGCGAGCCTCTTTTGGTAACTCAGAATTTACTTGAAACAAAAGCAGACCCTAGTCTTCATCAGGTGAGTCGATCTTGCCACAACAAAACATAGGCAGAGAGCTATATAAACGTCTCCAATTGTATAAGATAACGACATATTAGGTAATATATAAAGTAAAGACACTTCTTTTTTAGTATTCTATTACTTTAAAGGGGAGGAGCATGGGGCGCCTAGGTGACTCAGTTGGTTAAGCGTCTGCCTCAGGCTCAGGTCAAGATCCCAGGGTCTGGGATCTATCCCATGTTAGGTTCCCTACTCAACAGGGAGCATGCTTCTCCCTCTGCCTGCTGCTTCCTCTGCTTGTGCTCTCTGTCAAATAAACAAAATCTATAAAAATAAATAAGTAATAGGGGCACCTGGGTGGCTCAGTCGTTAAGTGTCTGCCTTCGGCTCGGGTCATGATCCCAGTGTCCTGGGATCAAGCCCTGAATCGGGCTCCCTGCTCAATGGGAAGCCTGCTTCTCCCTCTCCCACTCCCCCTGCTTGTGTTCCCTCTCTAGCTGTGTCTCTCTCTGTCAAATAAATAAAATCTTTAAGAAATAAATAAATAAATAATAAAGGGGATGGGCGGATGATCCCTCAAGAATAATCAATAGCAGTTACTACTCTTAAAAGTTTATTACTTATCATTTGTAGTCTTCATTTAGTTACAGTTTCAGCAACACTCTCTTAATTTTATACCTCTGTCTCTCTTCTTTAAGTGACATTTTCATTTAGGCATTAGTGAAAGGATAGATTAGAACCGGGAAATGCAGGGCATTTGGCTGCTCAGTGGGTAGAGCATGTGACTCAATCTTGGGGTCATGAGTTCGAGCCTCTATGTTGGGTGTAGAGATTATTTTATTTTTTATTTTTTTAAGTAGGCTCCACACCCATCGTGAAGCCCAAGACAGGGCTAGAACTCATGATCCTGAGGACAAGACCAGAGCTGAAATCAAGAGTCAGATGCTTAACCAACTGAGCCACCCAGGCACTCTAGAGAATGACTTAAAAAGGAGAAGGAGAAGGAGAAGGAGAAGGAGAAGGAGAAGGAGAAGGAGAAAAGGAGAAGGAGAAGGAGAAGGAGAAGGAGAAGGAGAAGAAGAAAGAAGAAGAAAGGGGAAGGGGAAGGGGAAGGGGAAGAGGAAGGGGAAGGGGAAGAGGAAGAAGAAGAAGAAGAAGAAGAAGAAGAAGAAGAAGAAGAAGAAGAAGAAGAAGAAGAAGAACTGAAATGAAAGGCAATTGTGTAAAATCATATTATTCTGTCTTATGAAGCCGTTATTGACTCTAGACAATTTTTTAAAGATTTTATTTATTTATTCGAGAGAGAGAATGAGAGAGAGAACATGAGAGGGATTAGGGTCAGAGGGAGGAGCAGACTCCCTGCCGAGCAGGGAGCCCGATGTGGAACTCCATTCAGGGACTCCAGGATCATGACCTGAGCCAAAGGCAGTCGCCTAACCAACTGAGCCACCTAGGTGCCCCAATTCTAGACTATTTTTAAATGTCCACTTTTTTACACTTTGCTTGAAGTTTTCTTTTTTTCCTTGAAAGGGTATTTTCCATTATAATTAAACAGTGGTAATTTATAAATACCGGAGAAAATATTAACTTTTAGATATAATTTTAACAGGGATAACTTCTCAACTGGATTGGTGTATTTCAAGTATTTTGTTGTTGCAGTTTGTGAGATGCATCAGCAGTCACTATGTATGATTCCTTTGTGCATTTCTGTGATTACCAAAAATATTGCCCATTTTATTTCATTCATCTTTAGGTGGAAGGAGTAATTTTAATAATTTCCAAATTTTCTATTATGGCATCACTATAAGATCCTTCTCAATTTCTAAGGAAAACAGTTTTCAAAATCTTTCCTTTTTCATCATGAGAGTCACTTATAAAGGTTGGGTAACTTGGATTCTGAATTGATATGATTTATGCTACTTATGAAGTAGGCCTCATCCCTATTCCTGAAAATTGCTCTCAGTTAGCTCTGAGGTGGCTCTGGGATGATCTGATATGGGGGAAATATTTTGTATGCAAGACATATGCAACACTTTTGTTCCTTGTGCTTTCCTTTAGTTCTGTGAGTTAACTAAGAATTCATGAATGTCTAGGGCTACACATATTAGTGCTCTTTAGATACCTGGTTTTGTAGCAGTAGATTGTGGACTATGCCTCAATTTAACTTAAGAAGGAGCATTTTAGTTTCTAAATGCTTTAGTCTTTGTGGGAAAGTGTGTTGCGATACATAGAAAAACAGACTGTCATGTGATGCAATTAGCTGTCATGGGGAAAGGAGAGAGGAAATAATATTGAGAGAGATTCTAAGAAGAGATTATTTAAAGTACTGAAGCTTTAAAATAAAATTTGGAAATATCAGTTGGCCTGAAACTGTGTCAGGCACGTTTGGATGTGGCATTAGGAATACATTCCAGGGGGCGCCTGGGTGGCTTAGTCGTTAAGCGCCGCCTGCCTTTGTCTCAGGTCATGATCTCAGGGTCCTGGGATCAAGCCCCGCGTGGGGCTCCCTGCTCCGTGGGAAGTCTGCTTCTCCCTCTCCCACTCCCCCTGCTTGTATTCCCTCTCTCTCTGTCAAATAAATAAAATCTTAAAAAAAAAGGAATACATTCCAGAATCAGAGTGATACATATTTTAAATGTCTAGGAAAGCAGTAGATAATTTTTACCCTAATATCACACTGAAAATGTACTTCTGTTTGAATGCGCACTGGGTTTCTTTTAGAAAATAGTATTTCTGGTTAAGTAAATTATTGTGCAACAATATGATGGAAGAAATAAATGAGAAAGCTCTTTATCTATTGATATGAAATAATTTCAAGATATAATGAGTGAAAAAAGCAAGGTGCAGAACATAGTATATTGTATACTTACATTTACGTATTAAGGGGGGAGAACATTTATAAAAATCTGCAGTATACAAAACATATCTCTGGAATGGTACACACAAAAAATCTAACACTTATTTCTCCTGGGAGAAATGTGTTGTTGAAAGCAGAGAGGAGGCAGTATGCTGTATGTGCCTTTCCAGTTTGGAGCTATATGAATATATACCATTTGAAAAACAAACAGTCTCTGTAAATTCAGAAAAGAAATATTTTCTCAAAACATTTACAAGCAATTGGTGCACTTCCACGGGAAAACCTCTGGGTGTCGCTGTAGGTCAAAAAAGTGAGAGAAGATGCATTTGGGAGCCTCTTAGAGGGTAACTTCCTGCTCAAACCAGCCACTTAGAGGAGACCAGTAAAGATTCGGATACAGAAAACAAAAGCAGGAAGGGAGACCCTACCCAGGCTTTTGCCATCCACGGAGGGCTTATTTCTCCTCCCGACCAAAAAGCAGAGCCACCGTGGAGACAGGATGAGGCCGAGCGCAGAGAGGAGCAGCCCAGCGCGGTGGCGGCAGGTATTGTTGGCTTTCCTGCTGTCTTTGTTACGAGGGGCTCTCCCGAGTCAAATCCGCTATTCAGTTCCCGAAGAGCTGGCCCAAAACTCGGTGGTAGGAAACCTCGCCAAGGATCTGGGGCTCAGGGTCCAGGACTTGCCAGCCCGGAAGCTGCGGGTTAGCGCGGAGAAAGAATATTTCACTGTAAACCCTGAGAGTGGGGACTTAATTGTGAGTGACAGAATAGACCGAGAGCAGATATGCGGAAAGAAGCCTCTGTGTATTCTGGATTTCGATACTGTCGCTGAAAACCCACTAAATATTTTCCATGTAGCAGTAATAGTGCAGGATATAAATGACAACACCCCACTATTCAAACAGAGTAAGATTGAATTAAAAATTGTAGAATCCACCAAGCCAGGTAAAACATTTCCACTAGACCCGGCCCTGGATTCAGATGCTGGTCCGAATTCACTGCAAAGATACCATCTTAATGACAATGAGCACTTTGATCTAGCAGAGAAACAAACTGCAGATGGACGTAAATATCCTGAGTTGGTTCTGAAACATTCTTTAGACAGAGAAGAACAGAATTTCCATCAATTGGTTCTAACAGCTGTGGATGGTGGGGACCCACCCCAAAGTGGCTCCACCCAGATCCAAATTCAAGTGACCGATGCTAACGATAACCCCCCAGTGTTCATCCAGGATATATACAAGGTCAGCTTGCAGGAAGGTGTGCCCCGGGGCTTCTCTGTGCTTCAAGTAACTGCTACTGACCAGGACGAGGGTGTCAATGCAGAGATCACCTACTCCTTTCATAATGTGGGCGAACTAGTGGAACAGTTCTTTAACTTAGATAAAAGAACAGGAGAAATCACAACAAAGGATGATTTTGATTTTGAAATTGCTAATAGTTACACTTTCAGTGTAGAAGCAAAAGATCCTGGAGATCTAGCAGCCCACTGCAGTATCCAAGTTGAAATTCTCGATGAGAATGATTGTGCACCTGAAGTGATTATCACTTCAGTATTTACTCCCCTGCCAGAAGATTCACCACCAGGAACTGTGATTGCCTTGATAAAAACAAGAGATAGAGACTCTGGAGAAAATGGAGAAGTTTACTGCCGCATCTTGGGAAACGCCGAGTTTATACTGAAATCTTACTCGAAGAACTATTACAAGTTAGTGACAGATGGGCCCCTGGACCGGGAGGAGATTCCGGAATACAACATCACTGTATTGGCCACCGATAGGGGAAGGCCGCCCCTCTCCTCTATTATAAGCATCACTCTGCAGATCGCAGATGTCAACGACAACGCGCCAGTTTTCGAACAGGCTTTCTATTTGGTCCACATTGCTGAGAACAACCCTCCGGGTGCTTCCATTGCCCAAGTCAGCGCCTCGGACCCCGACCTGGGGACTAACGGTCGCGTCTCCTACTCCATCGTGAACAGCGACCTGGAGCCACGCGCGCT
>NW_027400828.1:0-4924 GCF_003265705.2 Callorhinus ursinus
TCAGGGTGTTGACCTATTATTATTGATTTTGAGAGGGGTTCTCTGTGCCTCCTCGATTTTGATGCCTGTTTCCTTCCCCACATTAGGGAAGTTCCCTGCTATTATTTGCTCCAATATACCTTCTGCCCCTCTCTCTCCTTCTTCTTCTTCTGGGATCCCAAGTATTCTAATGTTGTTTCATCTTATTGTATCATTTATCTCTTGAATTCTGCCCTCGTGATCCTGTAGTTGTTTCTCTCTCTTTTTCTCAGCCTCTTTATTTTCCATCATTTGATCTTTTATATCGCTAATTCTCTCTTCTGTCTCATTTATCCTAGCAGTTAGTGCCCCCATTTTTGATTGCACCTCATTAATTGCCTTTTTGATTTCGACTTGGTTAGATTTTAGTTCTTTTATTTCTCCAGAAAGGGTTTCTCTAATAACTTCCACGCTTTTTTCAAGCCCAGCTAGTATCTTTGAAGTCATGATTCTGAACTCTAGGTCCAACATCGTACTAATGTCTGTATTGAGTAGGTCCCTGGCAGTCGGTACTGCCTCTTGTTCTTTTTGCTGAGGTGATTTTTTTCGTCTTGTCATTTTGTCCAGAGGAGAATAGATGAATGAGAGAACAAAATGCTAACAGGTTAACAACGTCCCCAGTATATATAGTGTATACAGATCAGAAAAGACCTGAAACCAGGGGAAAAGAAAGGGAAAGAAAGAAAAAAGAAAGAGAAAAGAAATAAAGGAAAAAAAAAGAAAAAGATTAAAAACAGAAACAGAACAATACAAAGAAACCAAATATGATCAAATACGATCAGGCTAGTGCATAGATCAGTGCCACACACTAGATTTTGGGCGTATTTTGGTCTGTTAGAAAAAAGTGCCTCCTAAAATTTTAAATGAAGAAAGACTTATATATGTACAAAATAAGGGTTGATACAATGAAGGGATAGAAGGTGAATGTAAAGATGAAAATTATAAAAGAATTTATAAAAGGAATTGATATGATAAGAAGTTGTTTGAAAAAAGAAAGAAGAAGATTAAAAAAAAAAAGGGAGAGAATGTGATCAGGCAGGAGACTAGAACAAAGCCATACACTAGTGATTTAGGGTATATTTTGATCTGTTAGAAGAAACTGTATCTCAAAATTTTAAAGAGAGAACAACTTATATATATATATGCCAAAAATAAGGGTAACTACTATGAAGGGATAAAATATGACTCTAAAAATGAAAAAAAGAAAATGTTTTTTTAAAAAAAGGGATTGATAAGATGTTGGTTGAAAAAGGGAAAAAGAGAAATTAAAAAAACAGTTAAAAAATTAACTTTGAAAAACTAATGAATCATGGTAAAAAAAAAAAAAAAGCCATGAATTCTATGTGCAGTATTCCCCTAGCGCTGGAGTTCTCCCATTCTCCTTGACCAGTAAACTTGGTCTTGGCTGGCTGTTTGTGCTGATCTTCTGGGGGAGGGGCCTGTTGCCGTGGTTCCCAAATGTCTTTCCAGGAGGCGGAATTGCCCCGCCCTTGTCGGTCCCGGCTATGCAAGCTGTTCGGGTTTGCTCTCGGGAGCTTTTGTTCCCTGCAAGCTCTCGTCACAGCTTTGGAGGACGACAGTGAAAATGGCGGCCTCCCAATCTCCGCCCTGGAGGAGTAAATTTATGTTTTAAAGTGTTTTATGTGTGTAAAAGATAGGATGGGACATTTGTGCTTGGTAATGAGTTTGTTTAGACTCCTGTTTTTTTATTATAGAGTTGACTGAATTTTATTACCTGAAAATTGAACTAGATGCTTATTAATAAACACATACTAAAAATACACATTGAGACACATAACAATCCTATTTCATAGTATTTTACGTACTCGTTTGAATTTGGAAAAATCTCTTGAGAAATAATATTGCTTGCTGTAAACAAACTTACTGGACATTCAGCAATTCCTTTAGTTTCAAGACAATTATATTCTTTTGCTAATTTCAGGGAAAACTGGATTAAATACTTTTAAAGCCCAAAGCCCTTTAAAAATCATGTATAATGCAGCTTTTGTTATTTTTATCTGTTTGACTATATGCATAAAGAATAGTTTGAAATATTTGCCAAATGTAAATAATTTTTGCATTCTTCTTTTACTGTTCTTTATTTCTTAAATTTCAAATACCAAGCATGTATCATTTGTAGAAAACTATTAAGTGACTTTTTAAAAATATTGCACCAATTTACATTCCTGGTATCCTTGTGTGAGATTATAAACTTTATTATATTTTCACATCTTTTTATTTTAATGTTAACTCTTGATAGGTGAAAATGATGTTTTACTCTGTTAATTTATGTCTAAGTATTAGCTAGGTTGGATATTTTTTATTTTTTATTAATCATTCCTTGCTGGTAAATATGCTCTTTGTCAATTTTTGTGCATTTGTCTTGTTGGTATCTGTATCATGCAAGCAATTTTAAAGACTGTCTTCCCATTTAGCCCTTTTTCTTTAATTGAAGTTTTTATTGAGACAATTGTAGATTCACACACAGTTTTGAGAAATCATATGAACAATCCCTTGTACACTTGGCCTGTTCCCCCCAGTCAGGACGTTGGTATTGATAGAATACAGAAATCCTAATGATTTCCTCAGTTTTACTTGCATTGTGTGTGTGTGTGTGTGTGTATTGAATTCGACACAGTTTTGTCACCTGGGTAGTTGGCATGTTCCCTACT
This sequence comes from Callorhinus ursinus, assembly GCF_003265705.2. Classification (NCBI taxonomy): domain Eukaryota; kingdom Metazoa; phylum Chordata; class Mammalia; order Carnivora; family Otariidae; genus Callorhinus; species Callorhinus ursinus. Next base: position 2,691 of record NW_027400828.1, read on the forward strand.
TCAGTTGAGATTCCAAACCATTCCCACCAGCACAACAAGGATCCCTCATGGCGCCCTTTTATAATCACAGCCACCTCCTTCGAGCACTCCCCACAAACCTCTGCAGCCCCACATCTGCCCTTCATTTCTAAACACTATCCTTTCAAAGATGTTATAAAAATAGAATCGTACAGTGTGTAACCTGAACACTTTGTAAAGTTGAAGAAAACTTGGATGGCCCGTGCCCGTGCTCATGTTGTTTTCTTTTTTCTCCTCTCATAGCCGAGAGCAATTACCCAGCCTCCCTTGGCTTCAGTTTTCTCTTCTAAAGCTTTTGGCTTCTAGAAACCCTCTGCTTTTCAAAGACTCTCATTCTCATCTCAAGTGATTTCTGGCTGTTAGAAATAGGTTTTGAAGTATAGTAAGAGCATGGAATGGCTGAGGCCAGTGTTGAGAAGGAAATGAAATGAAACCCTGTCTTAAGTTTTGAGAGCGAGAAACCCCCAGAGCAGTGAGGGTACAATAAGTATTTCAAGACTGTCTTAGTTTCTCTCCATAATATGTGCCCAGAGAGAAACTACAGCAGAAATCCAGAATTCTGTCTGAGACTCATTATCAACACAACAGGGCAAAATTGTCAGAAACTTGAAGGAAAAGAAGAGACTCCTTTTTCTTTGCTATCTTGTATCAAGGAAAGAAACACCAGGGCCATAAAGATTGCCCAATTTTGCTAGTCTGCCACCACATCCAGATGTCTGGTCTCCCTTGGGCTGCACAAGTCCTACCATGGAACAGGCCCAGGAAGAGAACTCCCTGCCTAGTATGCCCACCTTTTTCAAGGCTCTAGATGGTTCATTTCAGTATGATTGTCCTATGTTGATAAATTAAGCTATTTTACCCTGCTGGAGTTGGAGCTTTGAAATATAGTCAAGCTGAAATAAATTCATAAGAAATACCTGCAAAATACAATTTAAATATATTTTATAGGAGAAAAATAGATGAATATTAAACTACTAGAGTATATTTCACATTAGGGTATTGTTATTATAGTGGGTCTCATCTCATTCCACTACATTGTTAAGCATTGATGAGACTTGATTAAGACTTTAAAACCTGATCAACATTTAAAATATGTGTTCCCTCCGCACACAGGTTTATCAAGACTGACATTAATTCAGAGGTCTCTTAGAAGCCGGGGGGGCGGAGCAAGATGGCAGAGGATTAGGAGACCTAGATTTCGTCTAGTCTCAGGAATTCAGCTGAATAGGGATCAAACTATTCTGAACACCTACGAACTCAACAGGAGATGGAAGAGGAGAGTAACAACAACTCTCTGAACAGAGAAGCGACCACTTACTGGAAGGTAGGACGTGCGGAGAAGTGAATCCGAGGTGATATTCAGGAGGATAGACGGTGGGGGAGGGGGCCTCCATCGGCCGCTTCTGGCAAGTGACAGAGCCGCGGAGCACAGAATCAGACCTTTTAGAAGCTGGCTCTGCTGAGGAACGTCGCTCCACTGGCTAAGCGGGGGGTGGAACCCTCACGGGACAGTGTGGTCTCAGGACCCTCGGGGTCACAGAAAGACTGGGGGTGCCTGAGAGCGGCAGAGCTCCCAGGTATCAGAGGGGGGAAGCCGGCTGCAGAGATGGAGCCGAGGCGCGGGCTCTCAGCTCAGGGTTGCCATAAACCGTGATCCGCGGCACAGTCAAGGGCCACTGCTCCTCCAGGAGGGACCCAACAAGCGGCACAGCCGGGAAGACTCCCCTTTCTCCCCCGGGAGGAACGGCGCGGGAGTGCACTTCAGGGATCTGCTGGGTTTGGAGACTCCACACGGGGTCGGGTGCCAGAGATACAAACACTCGGTCACAGGCCGGGTGAGCACGGAGTGCGGCCAGAGACCGGGGACACGGGAGTGACTGCTTTTCTCTGGGGGCGCACTGAGGAGTGGGGCCCCGAGTTCTCGGCTCCTCCAGGTGGAGATTGGGAGGCCACCATTTTCGCCCTGGTCCTCCAAAGCTGCACCGAGAGCTTGCAGGGAACAAAACTCCTGAGAGCAAACCCGAGCAGCTTGCTTAGCCCGGACTGAGAGGGCGGGGCAATTCCGCCTCCAGCAAAGACATTTGGAAACCACGGCAACAGGCCCCTCCCCCAGAAGATCAGCATGAACAGCCAGCAAGCCAAGACCAAGTTTACGGATCAAGGAGAACAGGAGAACTCCAGCGCTAGGGGAATACTGCACATAGAATTCATGGCTT
>NW_027400829.1:0-4924 GCF_003265705.2 Callorhinus ursinus
ACAAAAGGAGACTTTGACTCTACAGTATAATTTTAGGGACAAGTTAACTCTATGTCCTATATCAGCCCTTCGGTCTCTCCTTCACCTGCACCTCTTCCCACTCATCTGTTGTCTCTGTTTTAGAAGACATAACACTAGAAAGAATATGCTCAAGCCCTTTATCCTCCGCCCCCAAAAGGAACTGAAGGGGACAGACAATAAGAGGAAGATGAAATACTGATAAACAAATAGGAGTGAAGGAATGACCTGAAATCAATAATAGAAAGTGCAAGGAAGAGGTAAGGAGGTGATATGGAAAGACCCTCACTCACCTTTAAATGGGTTCCCTGGAAGAAAAAAAAACCAGCAGATATCCTGTGGAGGAATTTCTAACACCAACATAATTTCATTGTCCTTCCCTGAGTTTGTACTTACTGGGTCAGAGGAGAGAAGGAATAACCTTCCAAATCTGTCCTTCCTCAGCCCCTCACTCACCTCTCAAGCAGGCTATCAAAGCCCTTATCACTCTCAGCCCTCCCGTGGCTCTCTAGCTCAAACAGTAAGACTCAAACAGACAACAGCCTCTTCTCAGTAAAAGTGGAATGAAAGAAAGGAGACTTAAAGAGATGAGATGGTGGTGGGCACAGAACCAGCACCTGTGCATCCCAGCCCACCCACAGACACCAATCCACCTTCCACAAACTGCCCAGATTGTGGGCCTCCACAGAGGCCCAGATTGCCTCTGTCTCCCACTGCCAATGCAGGTACTTAACACTAAGCCTGGGCAAGGAGGGTGAAGCTGTTGACTCCCAGGGAAGTCCACACACTCCAGCTCTGGAATAGTAGGTCCCAAGCTTACAATTAAAGAAACCCAATCAGGGAGTTTGGGGACAGGACCAGAGAGGGGCCAGTTGGGATAGTGTGAGAAAACCTTGTCAAGGGCAGGAACCTGCTCTTGGTGCTCTCCCTCCAACTGCAGACACATTCCATACTTCCCCAGTAACTCTAAGGACCCTCACAGGGTCTCCATCTGTGACTGTCCCAGTAGTCTGCCTCTATACCATGCAATCCACACTTGTTCTTTACCTGTCCCATGAAGTCACTCTATATCTACTGAAGGCCCACGATACAGCACACTAGGTGAGACACTGTACTGGAATCAATGGTGGGGACTTAATACAATCTAGCCTTATGGGCATTAAAACCCAGTGGAGGGAAAGAAGAGTACCCACATTCAGAAGAGTCAGATGGTGGCAGGGAAATGGTTGTCATCCCAAAACTGTCAGACATTTCTCTAAACTCAGTGCCTTTCACATTTTACTGTGGATAGCCCTGTGGTCTACAGATATTATGCCGGTCTTCCCAGTGTAATCCTGGACAGCACTCTCTCGCCATCTGAAGAGTATCCCAGGTTGGATGAAAATTTTACAGTTGCTCTGTTTTTGGCCTTATATCATGGAAGCAGGTCACTTTTTAAAATGACCAATTCATTGGAAACCAGTGGGCAAAATAGCCAATTTATCTTTTGTTTTGAGTCTTCAGTTTTATTTGACTGGTTTTCATTTTATTTTCACAATAGTAAAACACATGTTTTACCTGCCATACAAAGCTCTTGGGGCTTCAATTGGAGACTGATGCACAGAGAAGAGAGAATGGATCAGAGGGCTAAGAGAAGGGGGATTGATGGGAGATGTTAGAAGACACAGGGAGATGGAGACAGAGGCACCCAGAAAAAATAGGTTTTCTGCCAAACGTTCTAGGCACAGCAACCTGGCTTTTGAAGAAACTCCCTATAGCCATCTTACACTCTTCTGTTCCAGCTTCCTTTTCTACTTAATCTGATACCCAGTAATCTCTCTGGTTCCAATATTTAACTGAAGAATTACCACCTCCACATTCTCGTTCAAGTTATTGTTCCATTGGAACTTAGTTTGCCAGCTTGGTATTTCCTATTGAAACTTAATTCATTCTATAAAGCTCATCTTTTGATGAGCAGAGTTCATTGTTATTATTCTCACCTCCCACAGATTTGACACACATCCACTTCAGCCTATGTAAGTCCCTTTAGACTATTGTCTGTAAAATTTGCAATTGTATTTGTCATGAAAAATCTGTTATATTACCATTTATCGAAAACACATAGTGATTGGATGAAACTTGATTGGTTACCAAAAAAAGGAGCTTTACTTTAAGCTAGGACCACCTCCATACCTGGAATCGTCTTGCCCACCGCTTGATGGATATCAGGTTGATTGCAGAGCTGTCTGGTCAGCTTTGGGTGTAAGTCCCACCCTACTTAGCTAATCAAGACCTGCTTTCAGTAGGCTATGATCCAGCCTTATTCAAGTCACGACTTAAATCTTCCATTTAATTCAGAACCTATCTGATCACCTCTGCCTAGCTCAGGCCTGACAGGGCTTAGGGACCCACCATGGGGAAGAGGGCAAGAGTCTTTCCTTTCACTATTTCTCCTGCTTCTGTCATTTTGATTCTTGTGTTTCACCCTTCCTTCCTTGGTTTGCTGGGTTTGGAAGAAGTAACATCGATGTGGGTCATTGGGGGCAATCTGTTGAGGACTATAAGTTTCTTCCGTATTGAGATATCCAAAGTCTAATGTGTGATCTTTCGGTTTGCCTATATATCTTCCATCATCTATCTATCTACTTACCTATAATCTATCTATCATCTATCTATCATCTTTCTATCATCTGTCATCTCTGCCTGTTGGGCTAAAAGGCAACAAGGAGTCACCTTGTCCCCAAAATAATATTGTAGAGACAAGGTGAATTCTTTCATGGTGTTTTTTCTAGGAAAACAATGAAGCCATTAACTATACAGAGAGAAATAAATTTAGAGAGCAAAAAATGAGCATGAGAGATGCTAGGATAGTTTCTTTAGTCGTTTGCGCTTTACAATAATCATTGAACAATATTTATTGAGGACATAATATATGCCAGGCACTCTTCTAGGAGCCAGTTATCCTGCCATGAGCAAAAGTGACATCAGGAATATAGGTTTCATTGGTAAATCAGAAAACTGTCCTGTGGGGTCTTTGCATTTCCTCTTTGCAGGGAAGTGAAGTAGAGGTGAATACACTCCTCACAAATATATCCTAGATACTACTCTCACCCATTTTTGGAGAACATCTTCGTCATTTATAAGTACCTGAAGATATTCACTGTCCCTCACAGGAAAGAATCCAGCCACGAATTCGTAGTATATTCAGGTCAAGAACAAAAGCTTCTGCAATGAAAGAATCCAGGCTTTCTGCTCTCAAAACTTGGAGATTGCAACTGCCTGTTACTTAATCCTCTTATTTGGTTAAGTCAACACACACATAGATAGGAACATTGGAGGCTTTGCAGAGAAGTTCTCAATGACACTTATTATAGAACTGAAGTGAGGGTGAGCCATGAAGTTAGCTGGAAGAGAAACATTCCATGAAAAGGGAAGGTAGGGGCGCCTGTGTGTCTCAGTCAGTTAAGTGCCTGCCTTTGGCTCACTCATGCCATGATCCCAGCATCCTGGGAACAAGCCCCGCACCAGGCTCCCTGCTCAGCAGGGAGCCTGCTTCTCCCTCTCCCTCTCCCTCTGCCTGCCTGTCTGCCTAATTATGATCTTTCTTTCTTTCTCTCTGTCAAATAAAGAAATTCTTTTAAAAAAGAAAGAAAAGAAAAGGGAAAGTAAATGTCCTAGGGTGAGAGTGTGTCCGGCTTGAGCCAGGAAAGAATAAGGAGGTTCTGGTAGCAGAAACACCCTGAGTAAGGGGACAAGAGTCAGAGCCCAGCTTGCAGTATTGAGTGTGGGAAGAGCATCCATGGGGGTGGGTTGTATAGGACTTGGGGGCCTTGCAAGTGTTTGGCCTGGATCTGTGTTGGGAGCCAATGGCCTGTCTTGAGCCCAAGAGTGACATCATCTGACTTGCATTTCAGACGGTTTAACTCTCCAGCTGCTGGGTAGAGAGGCAAGGGAAACCAGTTGGAAGGCTGCCATGAACCGTAACAGCAACCCAAGGAGCACATTCTCAGGGCAAAGAAATGTGATGTAGAAAACCAGAGGAGAAAAGATCACCTGGCACGGGGGTTACTTGGGACCCCTTCAATGGCAGAAGCAGGTTTGTGCTGAGACCTAAAAGACAACAACATTTGACAGGATGAGTTTGGAGAAATATATGCTTTATGCTTAACATAGTTTACCAAATCTGTGTGATATCATAAAAGACTCAATATGCTATAATAAAACCAAAACTCTACTTGCAGAGGGGTCCTATGATAAACTTCCTGGTAAGGATTTACACAAATAGATAGTTGGTCCATTCTACAAGCTAGTATGACTTCTATTGCTGTCAGATGGGAATACAAAGGAGTGTCCCTTCTATGTCCCAAAGTTTATGTTGTTGAGGTCTCACGAGTTACAAACAAAACAGCTGGCTGAAGATGTAGAATGCAGAGGTAATAAAGAAATGTCAGTCAATCCAATATTTATTGTTCACACTCACAGGTGACCGGGAACATCAACTAAGACATGGAGATATGGTTGAATCAATCAACCACAGATGACTTCATCTTCTTGGGCATTTTTTCTCGCAGTCCAACTGACCTTGTCCTTTCCTCTGTCGTTCTGGTGGTCTTCACAGTGGCCCTCTGTGGGAATGTTCTCCTCCTCTTCCTCATCTACATAGTTTCTCGACTTCACATACCCATGTACTTTTTCCTCAGTCAGCTCTCTCTCAGGGACCTCATGTTGGTTTATACCATTGTGCCAAAGATGGTGGTAAACTTCCTGTCTGGCAAGAAGTCCATCTCCTTTGTGGGTTGTGGCATACAAATTGGCCAATTTGTCTGTCTTGTGGGATCTGAGGGGCTCTTGCTGGGACTCATGGCTTATGACCGCTATGTGGCCATTAGCCACCCACTTCACTATCCTGTCCTCATGAGTCAGAGGG
>NW_027400830.1:0-4920 GCF_003265705.2 Callorhinus ursinus
TGAGGGTCTAGACTCAGAGTATCCAGTTTACACCAGGATAAATTAAAATCAAAATGGATTATTGCAAACATCTATTTCCTGCTGGGAAAAAATTGAGCTGCCATGTGTCAAGGAGGGAAATTCTAGGAAGACACCTCAAATTTTCCCTATCTATAGGGAATCCTAGCTGGACCTCAGGGGCCTGCAGGTCAGGAGCTCTGTTGATTTGGCAAAACGCATTCTCTTTTCCTCTACCCACATCTGGAGCTACATTATAATCCATCCCTCCTGAGTCCTGTTCTCATGTTTTCTCGTTTTTTTTAAAAAAAGAGTTTTAAATAGATGAGTTTTCTCTGTCACCCCCAGCCAAGTCCTTGCAGTTTCTATAATCAGAGGGGTAGAAGATCAAAACAACAGAGGAGATTTTGTTCTGAGGTTGTGCATGCATCCCTGGCAGTTGGGCACGTTTTGCCCAACAGAGATTTAATTGGCACCTTTGCATTCTGAAGATAATGCTACTCCATTATCTGCTATTGTTATAAACATTTTATGATTTTAGAGAAAACCTTTTTTCTTTTTCTTTTTCTTTTCTTTCTTTCTTTCTTTTTTTTTTAAATGTGCATCTGCTCAGATTGCCTTATTGTCTCCTCTATCTGGGGAATGTTTACCACTTCCGCTGGAACTGTTGGTTTTCAGCGAGGAAACCAGTTGAGGTCAATATGAGCACGAAGTATTGATCTAAGAGGCAGGGTGATCCATACTGGACCTGTGCCAGCAGCCGCCATCTCTGTGTGGCGCGCCCCCAGACCCCGATTCCTCCCCGACGCTGGGCCCCCAGCCTGCATCCCGTAGAGGCCAGCACAGTGGCCATGTCTGATCCTCCCCGGCCACCCCGGCTCTGCCCAGTGTTCTGGGAGGCCGCCCCATGATGGCCTTCGGCAAGGGGCGTGCCCGCCTCCTCCATCTCTTCTGTCAGATGTTTCTTCTGGGTCCCTCGCTGTGTGCTGTCACAGGTGCCAGGACCCAAGAGCTGAAGAACTCACTGCCGGCCCGCAGAGATCGGCCATGGAAGCAGGGATGAGCACTCTTGGTTGAAGAGTTGCTGGCCATTTCTGTGCACACGACTGAGCTCAGGTCCAGTGGGCAGCTAAGTGCTAGGTGACGACTGACTCTACAGTGATCACCATCCAGGGAGAGCTCTCTCCTCCATGTTTTCCAGTGCAGGCAGCGGTTTTGGGAGCACAATTGGAAGGGTCTGAGAAAGGAAACTCCACAGATGCACAAGACTTTCCATGACTTCCGAGGGGTTCCTGCCTTCTCAAAGCCTCACCTTGGCCCCCAGGTTCAGAGCTCCTAGTTTCTCAGTTGCTCTGAGGACATGGTCATTCATTCATCTGTCCAATAAATATTGTTTTGGGTGTTTATTAGGTAATAGGCCATAGTGGTACCCAGCTGAATAAAATAGACATAGTTCCTATCCTTTGAGGGCTTCCAGTTTTGGGGGAGTTTCCAGACTATAAGGAAATAAATGAGCAAATGCAGTTAGGATTGCTGCAGGTGTTATAAGCACATGTTTATAGAGCGCACTGGCATGGGTGTGTGTGATCATCTGCCAGAAAGCTGGCCAGGGAAGGAACTTGTGAAGAGGTGACTTTTAAGCCCTGCAGGCAAAGTGCTGGGGAGCATGTCCTAGGCAGACGTGGGGCATGTGCAAAGGTCCTGAGGTAAGGAGGTACTCAGCATGGTTGAGCACAGATTAGGGGCTGCAATGGTGCAAGCACAGGAACCAAGGGGGATGAGGAGAGAGAAACAGGACTGGAACCCTCAGACCCTGTGGCACAGGGGAGAGTGCAGACTTTTCTTCTAAGATTAGTAGGAAGGTCAGGAAGGATTGGACATGACAGCCCAATTTAGGTTTAAAATTCCTCATTAGCTGTGGTAAAGAAAGTGCGCTAGAAGGAGTAGGAACAGGAGAAGGTGCCTGTCCAAGTGAGAGGTGATAACCTGAAGTCAAGTGGTTGTTGTGGGGACGGGGTCGTGCTGGAGACGGGATCGTCGTGCGGACAGGGTCATCATGGGGACGGGGTTGTGCTGGTGATGGGGTCGTCATGCGGATGGGGTCATCGTGGGGACGGGGTCGTCGTGGACACGGGGTCGTGCTGGTGATGGGGTCGTCGTGGGGACGGGGTCGTGCTGGGGACGGGGTCGGGAGCGGATGTGGTAGGTGGGGATGGAGAGAAACAAACTGGGGGTATATGAGTGGTGTGTTGGCAAGCCAGCTGTCTTGAAAACAGAACACGCTGAGTTTTAAGGTTTGCCAATTCCGTGTTGTAAACACTCCTGTCACTGGTGGATTCCAAGTCGCATAGGCGATATCCCTGCACACGGAGTCTGGAAGCCGTGGGTACACTCCGGCGGCAGCCCTGCACTCGTTGGAAGGAAGGACCTCAGGCCAGGAGACTGGATTGAAGAGGCCACGAGGAGGGTGATGGGGAGCCCCACACTTTTTGGTTTGAGGAGCCAAGAGGATAGCAGAGCCCTAGATTGACACAGAGGAGAACGGACAGGGCGCAGATTGGCAGGCGGGGCTGGGGCTTCCTTGAAGCTCCTCCTCTAAGATGCATCCCCTCTGCCTCTCCCTTCCCCATTCTCGAGCACTGGTATTGGTTCTGCTGGCTTAGCTTCTGCTGTCTTGTTGCTCAGGGGTCTGCGTGGTCAGTGATGGGCACAGCATGGCTGGGCTGCAGATCCAGAGATAGGATAAAGATGAGGCATAAGGATGTTGAGCTTGGGGTTTCTTGGCTAGTGAATGGTTCAGACCCAGGCTTCCTGACTTGAAAGCGTGAGCCTCTCTTCTCCATTCCCAGCTGCTGGATTTCTGGATTGTTAAGAATCTATTAAATACTAAACAGGTTTTTTTTTTCTCCTCATTGTTTCCCTCTGCCCTTATTTTCCCCATTAAATTATTACGCACAGGGAGAAGTAGCCCATGCTGAGAACTGGATAAATATTCCCTCTATAGTTAGGGGAAGAAGCAATGATCCCCAGCACAACCTGCAGCCTACAACAGAAACTGCATCAAATGTGTGCGTTCAAAATTATGCAGGTGGTGTGCTGGGAGGAGCTTTTATTCTGTGTTAATCCTGCAGGCGCCGTTAAACCAAAGCATTGTGCACCGTGGACCTCTGATCGGGGCCCTGCTGAGAGCAAAGGCTGGCTTGGAAAGCTCTCTGCTGATTTTCTTGGGCATCTCCCACCACCTCCAAGAGCCCTGAGAGCAGTTTCAGAACGACTGTCAAAGCTGGCAGATGATGTTTGTATCAGGAGGCTGTTTGTACTTTCTAGCTGACGTCCGGTGTGGCAGCCAGCCTGCCCCTTCCACAGTGTTAATAAAATGCACAACGTTAACAAGTTCCTCTTGAGGCTCCTGTTCTCACATCTTCATCCCTTCTTTCGGAAAGGGCTTCCAATCCGCATGTGGGTATGGTGTGGAGGTGAAGACAGAGCAAGAACCCACAGGGTCCCACGGATGTGGGTTTGAATCTTCTCCCAGGCTTCACTGACTCCATGGTTGTGGCCATTTCTTAACTCTGAGCCTCAGTATTCTTGTTTGTGAAGTGGGAGCCTCCCTAGTCCTGCCTCGAGAGCTGCTCAGAAATGACACATCCACGTTTAGTGATGATGCTCATCACCATCGTGACTTCTACCTTCAAACACTGAGTTCAGCACATAGGAGCGAGGCACCTGGTTCTGCCCCTTTAATGGTGGCTGCCCGCACACTTCCCCAGCAGTGTGTACAGGGGGCTGATCCATCCAAGCACAGTTCCTGGGGGGCTGGATGTCGGCCGGCAGGCCCTGCGGTTTCCACATGTCCAGGGGACCTTCACAGCAGCCCTTGGCAGCCCGTGAGCGCCTTTCCTGACCTTTCTTCTTTCCTCTCTCCTCTGACCTAACTGCGACTCCGGGCCTTTCCCGGTGACTCACACACACAGACTCACGAGGGACATGTGCGTGTTGGGGGCTCCGTGCCTGCCCCCATCATGTCTGTCCTCCCCAGCTCCCGGCCTGTTTCTACAGTGGGATTCCTGCCCCTCCAGGAACACAAGGCAACTCTGAGCAAGAAGAGCAAGGCTCTGCTCCTGGCTCCTTCCACCTCTTGTCTGAGGGTCTTTGGCACAGTATCTCCAAAAAAACACCCTGAGAAATTCTCTTCCCCATGTCTCTTATCCTCACCCTGATGGCACCCATCGGTCCCACAGAAAATTTGAAGTCTTTAAAGGATGAAAACCCAAGATGTTAGAGTCCATTTGAAAGCACTGCATTAAAAGCAGCAATTTTCCACTTAGCACTATTATGTCCCAGCTGAGAAGGGCTCCTGTCCTGGTTGCTGAATCTATAAAACCCCAGTAAAACCCTTTTCTGAAAGGACCTCATTGAGATGCCGAAATCAAGAATTGGTTACCACATGAAGAGTTAAAGGGAAAAGGTACTATTAATTTTCCATTTTTAGCTATGAAATTTGCAGCTGTACGCTTATGAGTATTATTTTAACCTTTATATTACCTTTATATTTAACCTTTCTCTTTATATTACTTTCTGGAGACAAAATTAAAAGTTAAAAATTGATAGCTGACATCAAAAGCTCAGAATGCTAAAGGGTACAAGTCATGAAAAAAATAAGAAGAAACCATGGCTTTGAAGACTTTGGGAATAGAAATATATCAAGAAGAGCTTGAATTGTCTATAAAGATATATGTGAGAGAAATAGCCTATAAAGATCTATGGCAGGGAAAGAGAAAATAATATTTGAGGGACTTTGGAATGAGTCCCTATAATTAAAATAACATAAAACATCTGAAGATTTTTTTTTCCCAGAACCTAATCAAGACAACATACAATAAAGTATACCTGTCAGCTAACTTATATTTCTTTTCTATTTAT
>NW_027400831.1:0-4920 GCF_003265705.2 Callorhinus ursinus
CATACTTTTATGTTTCATTCTCTTACCCTCACCCCTGTTCGACCTTGCACGCGGGCCATGGCAAGTGGCGCCCGAACAGGGACCTGAGCACATGAAAGAGGATCCTGGACACTGACGTCGCAAGCATTCAGGTAAGAGAACCGGTCGTTTAACCGGCACGACAGGAGTAAGAAATTATGGGACAAAGTCAGTCCGCTAGTCATGCATATTTTCTGCGGACCCTGCAGGTTTTATTGGCAGAGAGGGGACATAAGATGTCTTCCTCCACCCTGCAGGAATTTTTCAGGAACATAGAAGATTTGTGCCCTTGGTTCCCACTAGAAGGGACAGCAAACCCAGAGGATTGGAAACGGGTGGGCCAAAAGATGAAAAATCAAATAAAATTGCGGGGCTCCAGCGCCTTACCGCCTAACACAATGGGCCTTTGGTCTCATATTTGTGAAATCCTGGAGCCACAACAAAAAATTGAGCTGATATCTTTAAAATCATGGGTTGAAGATGAGGAAAAAGATCTTATTAAAGTACCCCTGACTCCCACTGGGGTATCCTCTTTTGAGATCCTGGGCAATGATGCTAACATACCCACCCAGGATCCTTTCCCTCCTCCACCACCGCCTATGCCCTTGGCGGGGAAAGCCCCTAAGGCTCAGAGTGGTGGGGATGAATTTGGCAACGATGATGTTTATCTCGATGATGACCCCATTCTGACTATGCCCACATCGTTGAAATCGGTCCTGCCTGCAGTCACAACCTCTGGTCAAGGGATTAATTCCGTGACTAAGTGCACTCAAACTAGCACGCTGCAGGCTTTTCCCATTATGACCAATCAGCAGAGCGCTGCCAAGTCCTCTGTATCCAACATTAGCCCTTTACAGAGAACTTTACTAACAGCGCAGCAAGCGGGAGAGGACGTGGGAGAGTTTAATGCCTACCCAGTAACCTTACAGGGAGGCCAACGGACATATACTGCCCTAAATTTTAAAATGTTAAAAGACTTAAAGGCTGCCTGTAGTCAGTACGGGGCCACTGCTCCCTTTACCCTATCCATGATAGAGAACCTTACCAGAGAAGCTCTTTGCCCGGGAGATTGGAAGGTTGTTGCCCGGGCTTGCCTTAATGGGGGAGATTATTTGTTGTGGAAGGCCGAATTTGAAGAAAAGTGTAACAATCTGGCTATCTATAACAGAAGGACCCAAATCCCTGTCACATATGAGATGTTGGCTGGTACTGGAGCTTATTATGAAGTGGGTAACCAAATACATTTCCCTGAGATTGCCTATGTTCAAATCAATGAGGCTGTTTTGACTGCATGGAAAAAGTTACCGACCACTGGCACAAGGACAGAGAAATTATCTAAAATAAGACAGGGGCCCGATGAACGCTATCAAGATTTTGTTTCACGGCTTTTGCAAGCTGTAAGTAGGATTGTTGTGGATGGAGAGACAGGAACTATTATAGTGAAACAGCTAGCCTTTGAGAATGCCAATTCAGCATGCCAAGCGGCCATAAGGCCTTGAAAGTCCACGGGCACCCTTGAGGATTTTTTGCGGCTGTGTGCAGACATTGGTCCCAGTTATGTACAAGGGGTGACTTTAGCAGCGGCCCTTCGAGGAATTCCTCCGCAGTAGCTACATTCACAACTTCTTAAAAAACAAAAGGGAAAGTCCCCAATGAATTCTAAAGCTCGCATGCCCTGCTTTCTATGCGGGGAACTTGGACACTTTCGTAATGAATGCCCTAAGGGCTCAAGACAAGCCCCATCTTTCAACTTTCCCTCGGGGAACCCCCCTAATAAGTCACAGCCACCTTCTGTGTGTCCCAGGTGTATGCGGGGATGGCACTGGGCCAATGAGTGTCGATCAAAAACTGACCGCTTTGGCCGCCCCCTGCAGCAGGGAAACTCCCAACGGGGCTTCCCGCAGCCCCACCAAACAATAGCGGCAATGCTCTCCCCCCCATCTCTGAGGTCAGAGCCAACACGGCCGACCTCCCTGGAATTGAATCCCTTCACCGAGGCACCCCAGCCAGTGCAGGATTAGATCTGGCCCCAAATAGTTCTGTTTATTTAGAAGCTGGCATGCCCCCTCAACCAATAAGTACAGGGATATGGGGACCTCTCCCCCCAAACACATGGGGCTTACTATTGAGTAGGTCTAGTTGGACCCTTAAAGGCTTAATAGTATATCCAGGATTTTGTGCAAATTTTCACATCACTCATACAACAGGTATTCCTTATAATTCTCAAGGTCAGGCCATTGTCGAAAGAGCCCATTCCACCCTCAAAATGTACCTCAAAAAACTAAAAGAGGGGGAAATACTACAGGGGAAAATAAAATATTCACCTCATTTACACCTTTCATTAGTACTCTTTGTTTTAAATTTTTTGAATGTTGACTCGGTTGGCCGCACTGCCGCCGAACGTTTTTGGCAGCCTGAGCAGGCTCCCCTCCTCTATGCAAAGTGGCGTGACCCCGCCACCGCGGAGTGGAGGGGACCCGACCCGGTCCTACGCCAGGGCCGAGGATGCGCTTGTATCTTTCCCCAGGATGAGGAGACGCCACGCTGGCTCCCGCTCGGATGCGTCCGCATTGTCCGTGATGGTTTGCAGAATGAGGCGGCTCCAGCTCCGCTCCGGGAGGACGAGGAGACGCCCCGCCTCGGATCAGAGGAAAATAATATGCGGAGACATCAAAGCCCTGACCGCTCGAGCTGAGGCCACCGTGCGTGAGTCGGGCCAGCCAGTCACGGCTGTTGCCCTTTTCCTTGCCATGCTATCACTTTTAACCCTTGACTCTGCCCAGGCCTCTCCTTACTGGGCTTTTGTCCCGGATCCTCCTACCGCGAGGGCGGTCACCTGGAAGGATCCCTCACCCACGGTATTTACTAACTTCACAGACATTTTTGATGGGCCTGAGATTTCCGGCCTCACTCATGCTGTGGCGCCTTTTAACTGGACCAGCCTGGCTTCTGCCCCCCCCATTTGTTTCCAGGCCATCGATGGCCCTGAGGCGCCCCATTATGGATGCGTGGTCACTTCACCAGTCTCCCGAAGAATCCGCTATTGGTTTGGAACTGAGCCACCCAGAGGAGACACTTTGACACCTCATGTAATGGTGGAAAATTGGGACATCAACGAGGTTGTCCTTCAACATCGACGGCCCCTGCCTGTTGGCCGTTTCGGACCCGCTTCCAGATCCCTTGAGACCCCATACCTTGACTATCCCCTCTGCAAATCTGACTTAACGTGGAAAACCTATGGACCCTCTTGGAAAACCTGCGTTCATCACAACCCAGAGATTGTGACTCCCCATGGCATACCTGATACTTATATAATTGATTGGTCAAAAGACGGGGATCTCCCTTTGCGCCACTCCCCCCCGCTTTCAGAATATGGGCCATACGACCACAATAATTCTGCTCCCGGGGGACTCCTATCACTGGGGAGGATGAGACACCCGGACTTATGGAAAATTGTTGCGGCCATGAGAGATGTTAAAGCTAATTCATCTCTTTTCTCTGGTTTCCCCACGGGCCCATTGACATTTCAAATTCGGGCATGTCTTTCCCCACCGTTTCTGTTTGTGGTGGGGGACGGGTCCGTGGTGCCCGAGATTAGGGCCAATAGAACCCTTTACAAAATAACTTGTGAGGAGTGTTATCTCACCAACTGTTTGCCTTTACCCAGCGCCCCAAATCCAACAAAGAAGGTTTTCCTAGCCATGCAGCCCCCTTATCTAATGATGCCTGTAGAGGTGAGGGGGCCCTGGTATAGAGATTATGGCTACCAATTTGCGCAAGAATTGGAGGGCCTACTTAGCCGGGGGCGACGTTTCCTAGGCCTCCTAATAGCTGGCATCACTGCCTTGGTGTCCCTGATAGCCTCGGCTACTGTTTCCACGGTGGCGCTGTCCCAGGGCATACATACGGCCTCTCATGTAAATAGCTTAGCCCATAATGTCTCCCAGACCCTCGCTACACAAGGAAGTATAGATAGAAAAATTTTGGCTCGCCTAGATGGTCTAAAACAGGCCGTCGAGTACCTGGGCACCCAATATTCATTGTTACATACTCGTTTGTCCTTTGTATGCCACGGAGGGTATGGTTCCATTTGTGTAACCCCCTTAAAGGCTGACAATGTCTCCTGGGAAACGGTGCAGAGGCACTTGCAAGGTATCTGCATGAGACAAATGTAAGCCTAGATCTGCTTCAATTGCAAGAACAAATAAACAATATAGCCTCCTCCCATCTGCATGTAGTCACCCCCGGAGACATGGCTCAATCCTTTCTACAAAAGCTACAGGGGTTTAACCCCTTTAATATCCTCCAACATTCCTTTTGGATTATGTGTGCTCTGGTTGTAGGGGTAACCTTATTACTCTGCTTATGGTGTGCTTGGAGTCGCTGTCTGTTTGCTTTCATGGCTAGTACCCAAGCAAATGTACACATGTTGCGTTTAAAGATAAAAGGGGGATATGTCGGGAGCCATGAGCAACAAAGGGGTTAATCGGGTAGAGCAAAGGCTCCCTGATCCCTTTGAACCATGGCCACCTGACTGCCCCCATACAAAAACATGTTGTACTGGCTAGCCTGAGTTGTATATAGGCCAAGAAAACCACAGTGTTATTAATAGACCCTGAAAGATAGCGCACCTGGCCCTTTAAAGGCATACCGCCTAAACAAAACTGGGAAGAAACTATGCGCTTGAGGAATCTGGCCTTGAATCAGAAACACGGGACGGAGCCAGGAGAAGGGCAGGGAGGAACCTGTGGAATTTGTTTATGTCTTATTGTTATGTAACCTAAGCCTATATAAAGTGTGTGAGAAAGAATAAAGTTGTTGCTCGCGGCACCCCCGTGGGCAACCCTCCTGTTCCCATACTTTTATGTTTCATTCTCTTACCCTCACCCCTGTTCGACCTTG
>NW_027400832.1:0-4919 GCF_003265705.2 Callorhinus ursinus
ATTCTCTTACCCTCACCCCTGTTCGACCTTGCACGCGGGCCGTGGCAAGTGGCGCCCGAACAGGGACCTGAGCACATGAAAGAGGATCCTGGACACTGACGTCGCAAGCATTCAGGTAAGAGAACCGGTCGTTTAACCGGCACGACAGGAGTAAGAAATTATGGGACAAAGTCAGTCCGCTAGTCATGCATATTTTCTGCGGACCCTACAGATTTTATTGGCAGAGAGAGGGCATAAGGTGTCTTCCTCCACCCTGCAGGAATTTTTCAGGAACATAGAAGATTTGTGCCCTTGGTTCCCACTAGAAGGGACAGCAAACCCAGAGGATTGGAGACGGGTGGGCCAAGAGATGAAAAATCAAATAAAGTTGCGGGGCTCCGGTGCCTTGCCGCCCAATACAATGGGCCTCTGGTCTCATATTTGTGAAATCCTGGAGCCACAACAAAAAATTGAGCTGATATCTTTAAAATCATGGGTTGAAGATGAGGAAAAAGATCTTATTAAAGTACCCCTGACTCCCACTGGGGTATCCTCTTTTGAGATCCTGGGCGATGATGCTAACATACCCACCCAGGATCCTTTCCCTCCTCCACCACCTCCTATACCCTTGGCGGGGAAAGCCCCTAAGGCTCAGAGTGGTGGGGATGAATTTGGCGATGATGATGTTTATCTTGATGATGACCCCATTCTGACTATGCCCACATCGTTGAAATTGGTCCTGCCTGCAGTCACAACCTCTGGTCAAGGGATCAATTCTGTGACTAAGTGTACTCAAACTAGCACGCTGCAGGCTTTTCCCATTATGACCAATCAGCAGAGCGCTGCCAAGTCCTCTGTATCCAACATTAGCCCTTTACAGAGAACTTTACTAACAGCGCAGCAAGCGGGAGAAGACGTGGGAGAATTTAATGACTACCCAGTAACCTTACAGGGAGGCCAACGGACATATACTGCCTTAAATTTTAAAATGTTAAAAGACTTAAAGGCTGCCTGTAGTCAGTACGGGGCCACTGCTCCCTTTACCCTATCCATGATAGAGAACCTTACCAGAGAAGCTCTTTGCCCGGGAGATTGGAAGGTTGTTGCCCGGGCTTGCCTTAGTGGGGGAGATTATTTGTTATGGAAGGCCGAATTCGAGGAAAAGTGTAACAATCTGGCTATCTATAACAGAAGGACCCAAATCCCTGTCACATATGAGATGTTGGCTGGTACTGGAGCTTATTATGAAGTGGGTAACCAAATACATTTCCCTGAGATTGCCTATGTTCAAATCAATGAGGCTGTTTTGACTGCATGGAAAAAGTTACCGACCACTGGCACAAGGACAGAGGAATTATCTAAAATAAGACAGGGGCCCGATGAACGCTATCAAGATTTTGTTTCACGGCTTTTGCAAGCCGTAAGTAGGATTGTTGTGGACGGAGAGGCAGGAACTATTATAGTGAAGCAGCTAGCCTTTGAGAATGCCAATTCAGCATGTCAGGCGGCTATAAGGCCTTGGAAGTCCACGGGCACCCTTGAGGATTTTTTGCGGCTGTGTGCAGACATTGGTCCCAGTTATGTACAAGGGATGACTTTAGCAGCGGCCCTTCGAGGAATTCCTCCGCAGCAGCTACATACACAACTTCTTAAAAAACAAAAGGGAAAGTTCCCAATGAATTCTAAAGCTCGCATGCCCTGCTTTCTATGCGGGGAACTTGGACACTTTCGTAATGAGTGCCCTAAGGGCTCAAGACAAGCCCCATCTTTCAACTTTCCCTCGGGGAACCCCCCTAATAAGCCACAGCCACCTTCTGTGTGTCCCAGGTGTATGCGGGGACGGCACTGGGCCAATGAGTGTCGATCAAAAACTGACCGCCTTGGCCACCCCCTGCAGCAGGGAAACTCCCAACGGGGCTTCCCGCAGCCCCACCAAACAATAGCGGCAATGCTCTCCCCCCCATCTCTGAGGTCAGAGCCAACACGGCAGACCTCCCTGGGATTGAATCCCTTCACCGAGGCACCCCAGCCAGTGCAGGATTAGATCTGGCCCCAAACAGCTCTGTTTATTTAGAAGCTGGCATGCCCCCTCAACCAATAAGTACAGGGATATGGGGACCTCTCCCCCCAAACACATGGGGCTTACTATTAAGTAGATCTAGTTAGACCCTGAAGGGCTTAATGGTATATCCAGAATTTTGTGCAAATTTTCACATCACTCATACAACAGGTATTCCTTATAATTCTCAAGGTCAGGCCATTGTCGAAAGAGCCCATTCCACCCTCAAAATGTACCTCAAAAAACTAAAAGAGGGGGAAATACTACAGGGGAAAATAAAATATTCACCTCACTTACACCTTTCATTAGTACTCTTTGTTTTAAATTTTTTGAATGTTGACTCGGTTGGCCACACTGCCGCCGAACGTTTTTGGCAGCCTGAGCAGGCTCCCCTCCTCTATGCAAAGTGGCGTGACCCCGCCACCGCGGAGTGGAGGGGACCTGACCTGGTCCTACGCCAGGGCCGAGGATGTGCTTGTATCTTTCCCCAGGATGAGGAGACGCCACGCTGGCTCCCGCTCCGATGCGTCCGCATTGTCCGTGATGGTTTGCAGAATGAGGCGGCTCCAGATCCGCTCGAGGACGAGGAGACGCCCCGCCTCGGATCAGAGGAAAATAACATGCGGAGACATCAAAGCCCTGACCGCTCGGGCTGAGGCCACCGTGCGTGAGTCGGGCCAGCCAGTCACGGCTGTTGCCCTTTTCCTTGCCATGCTATCACTTTTAACCCTTGACTCTGCCCAGGCCTCTCCTTACTGGGCTTTTGTCCCGGATCCTCCTACAGCGAGGGCGGTCACCTGGAAGGATCCCTCACCTACGGTGTTTACTAACTTCACAGACATTTTTGATGGGCCTGAGATTTCCGGCCTCACTCATGCTGTGGCGCCTTTTAACTGGACCAGCCTGGCTTCTGCCCCCCCCCATTTGTTTCCAGGCCATCGATGGCCCTGAGGCGCCCCATTATGGATGCGTGGTCACTTCACCAGTCTCCCGAAGAATCCGCTCTTGGTTTGGAACTGAGCCACCCAGAGGAGACACTTTGACACCTCATGTAATGGTGGAGAATTGGGACATCAACGAGGTTGTCCTTCAACATCGACGGCCCCTGCCTGTTGGCCGTTTCGGACCCGCTTCCAGATCCCTTGAGACCCCATACCTTGACTATCCCCTCTGTAAATCTGACCTAACGTGGAAAACCTATGGACCCTCTTGGAAAACCTGCGTTCATCACAACCCAGAGATTGTGACTCCCCATGGCATACCTGACACTTATATAATTGACTGGTCAAAAGACGGGGATCTCCCTTTGCGCCGCTCCCCCCCGCTTTCAGAATATGGGCCATACGACCACAATAATTCTGCTCCCGGGGGACTGCTATCACTGGGGAGGATGAGACACCCGGACTTATGGAAAATTGTTGCGGCCATGAGAGATGTTAAAACTAATTCACCCCTTTTCCCTGGCTTCCCCACGGGCCCATTGACATTTCAAATTCAGGCATGTCTTTCCCCACCGTTTCTGTTTGTGGTGGGGGACGGATCCATGGTGCCCGAGGTTAAGGCCAATAGAACCCTTTACAAAATAACTTGTGAGGAATGTTATCTCACCAACTGTTTGCCTTTACCTAGCGCCCCAAATCCAACAAAGAAGGTTTTCCTAGCCATGCAGCCCCCTTATCTAATGATGCCTGTAGAGGTGGGGGGGCCCTGGTATAGAGATTATGGCTACCAATTTGCACAAGAACTGGAAGGCCTACTTAGTCGGGGGCGACGTTTCCTAGGCCTCCTGATAGCCGGCATCACTGCCTTGGTGTCTTTGATAGCATCAGCTACTGTCTCCACGGTGGCACTGTCCCAGGGCATACATACTGCCGCTCATGTAAATAACTTGGCTCATAATGTCTCCCAGACCCTTGCTACACAAGGAAGTATAGATAGAAAAATTTTGGCTCGCCTAGATGGTTTAGAGCAGGCGGTCGAATATTTGGGCACCCAATATTCATTGTTACATACTCGTTTGTCCTTTGTGTGCCACGGAGGGTATGGTTCCATTTGTGTGACCCCCCTGAAAGCTGACAATGTCTCCTGGGAAACGGTGCAGAGGCACTTGCAAGGTATCTGGCATGAGACAAATGTAAGCCTAGATCTGTTTCAATTGCAAGAACAAATAAACAATATAGCCTCCTCCCATCTGCATGTAGTCACCCCCGGAGACATGGCACAATCCTTTCTACAAAAGCTACAGGGGTTTAACCCCTTTAATATCCTCCAACATTCCTTCTGGATTATGTGTGCTCTGGTTGTAGGGGTAACCTTATTACTCTGCTTATGGTGTGCTTGGAGTCGCTGTCTGTTTGCTTTCATGGCTAGTACCCAAGCAAATGTACACATGTTGCGTTTAAAGATAAAAGGGGGATATGTCGGGAGCCATGAGCAACAAAGGGGTTAATCGGGTAGAGCAAAGGCTCCCTGATCCCTTTGAACCATGGCCACCTAACTGCCCCCATACAAAAACATGTTGTACTGGCTAGCCTGAGTTGTATATAGGCCAAGAAAACCACAGTGTTATTAATAGACCCTGAAAGATAGCGCACCTGGCCCTTTAAAGGCATACCGCGTAAACAAAACTGGGAAGAAACTATGCGCTTGAGGAATCTGGCCTTGAATCAGAAACACGGGACGGAGCCAGGAGAAGGGCAGGGAGGAACCTGTGAAACTTGTTTATGTCTTATTGTTATATAACCTAAGCCTATATAAAGTGTGTGAGAAAGAATAAAGTTGTTGCTCGCGGCATCCCCACGGGCAACCCTCCTGTTCCCATACTTTTATGTTTCATTCTCTTACCCTCACCCCTGTTCGACCTTGCACGCGGGCCGTGGCA
>NW_027400833.1:0-4918 GCF_003265705.2 Callorhinus ursinus
TTAAGGGCAATTGCCTTGGGTTGGGTATAGCCTCCAGGAAATCTTTGATGCCCTTCACTCTCCCCATCATTGTCCCAGTCTGTACTTAAGTGTAAAATCTCAACAGCACTCTTTTGATATCTATGCATTGATACTTTTTGGAAAGAACCTTCTATGCTCGGCTTTAGCAGGAAACTCTGGATGTCACGTGATGATGAAGCTGAAAGATATCAAATAAAAGTAAAACCATTGCACTTATTACTTTCAGATGAATATACTAAGGACTTCTAAGATAGAAGCTTCAAGTCAATCAGACAATGTCAGAAAGATGGCTGAGAAGGAATCATCAGGACTTTATCCCTCCATGGACACATAACACCGCATACAACATACTAACCACATATCTTAACAGATAATTCTGTGTTATTGTCATGGTGTAGCACAAATCACTTTCCTATATCTCTAATAATCAGGAAAAGTGTCACATGAGCACAAAATTAGTAGAAGGATGGATATTTAAACAGAAAAGTGAAATGAACCAAATAGGATATAGTAAAAATAGGAATATATCAAACATAGGAAGAGTTGTTTGTCAGGAAAAGATCAACAATATTGACAGCCCATAACTAAATTAAGAATAAAGGAGAAAAGACCAACTAAAATGAGAGGTGAAGAAGTGAAAGCAGACACAGTATAACTGACCATAGGAATAAAAGTAATTATAAGGCGATGATGGATAATCAGTGCCCACAAACTGATACCAAAAGAGGAGTATAAATTTCAAAAAAAGGTATAACCCATTTAGACTCCATCATTCAGAAATATAAAAAAGATCACTAATGATCTACAACCATGAAGCAGAATGAAAGAGGAATAAAAACGAAAACAAACAAACAAAAACTCCCAACAAAGAAAAGTCTTGGGGCGCCTGGGTGGCTCAGTCATTAAGCATCTGCCTTGGGCTCAGGTCACGATCCCAGGGCCCTGGGATCGAGCCCCGCATCGGGCTCCCTGCTCAGCGGGAAGCCTGCTTCTCCCTCTCCCACTCCCCCTGCTTGTGTTCCCTCTCTCGCTGTGTCTCTCTGTCAAATAAATAAATAAAAACTTTATTAAAAAAAATTGTGTGCCAGATGAATTAATTGGATATTCAAACAGACACTTAAGGAGAAAGTACTTCAAATCTCCTCAAACATTTCCAAGGAGTGAAGATAAGAAAAATCAGCAAAACACTCTCTCTGGGTTACCAGCATTACCAGGTCATCCAAGCCAGAAGACTACTCTACAAGAAGTTTACAAATTACTACCTGTGAGGAATATTCACTCAAAGTCCACAATAAAATAGAGCAAACTGAATCAAAAGCACATTTTTCCATTTTATAAGATAATCAAGTAGGAAATCATCCTGGAATTAAGGGTGTTCCAACATATGGAAAACCATTTTTTGAAGACTCCACATTAACAGACTGAAGATTAAAAATGACATGATCATGTTAAGTGAGACAGAATACAAATATGGGCACACTGGACAACATGTCATGTTAAAATCACAATGGGTAGAGAGAGAAGGAAACCCCTTCAACCTAATGAATGCCATAGATGTAGGAAAAGCTGCAATCTAAGCTATTCAATAGTAAAAGACTGCAAGCTTCTCCTCTATGATCAGAAACAAGATAAAGAAGTGACCGCACCACTGCCTTTGAATACAGTACTGGATATTCTAGACAGAACAATTATGCATCCAAAAATACATAAAAAGAATCCAAATTGAAAAAGAAACAGTAAAATTATCTCTGTTCACAGATGACATGATTATAGAAATCCCTAAAAAAACTAATTTTAATTTTTTTACTGTTTTTTTTGTCATTGTTTGTATTGTTTATTTCTGCACGGTTTTCCCTACTAGACTTCCCATTTTCAATTTTTTTATATTATACAGTATAAAGATAAATATTGGCATAAACAACTTCCACCAGAAGAACTAGAAAAGGAAGAAACTTAGATGAAATTTAGTAGAGGAATGAAATAACAAAGAAAAATCTGAAATAAACAAAATAGATACCAGATTAACACGAACAGAACATTGAAAGGAATGTCCATTTTAACCAACAAAACAAATGAAACTGGCGATGGTTTACCATTATATACTAACAAATAAGGTAATTTAGAAAAAAAAACAGATAATTCCTAAAAATAGACAAGTTATTAAGACTGAATTACGAACCTTGAAGCAAAGAAATGGGAAATCTCCTTAGACCAATAACAAGAATGAACGTTGAATTTGGAATCAATACTCTCCTAACATAGAAAAGCCCAAGACCGAGGAATCTTACTACCTTTCAGGGAGCCAATGAGTTCCTAAATCAAGTCCTGTGTTGTATGATTCTTCCCCCTCCCTCTCTTGTTCAGACTCAGTATTTTTCTTTATTTCACCTTCTATATGACAAAGTCATTCTTCTGCTTTTTCCACCCTACTCTTTACATCAAGCCTGTTTCTATTCTCACTTATTGCATTGTTCATCTGTTTGATTTTTTAAAAAGATTTATATATTTGAGAGAGAGAAAGATCTCAAGAGTACGAATGGATCTGCGGAGGGAGAGGGAGAAGGGAATCGCAAGCAGTCATCACGCTGAGTGCAGAGCCTGACTTGAAGCTGGAACCCAGGACCCTGAAATCAAGACTGAGCAGAAACCAAGAGTCAGGGGCTCAACCGAGTGAGCCACCCAAGCACCCCAATTATTTCTGAGCCCTTACCTCTGTGGTAAAGATCTCACTCTTCTTTGCTCAACCCTTTGAGTATCCTTATGATCGTTGCCTTAATTCTCCATCAAGCACGTTACTCCCATCTGTTTCCATTATACCTCTGGCCTTGGCCTTATCTGCTTTTTTGTTTGGGATAAAGTCTTTCATCTTGGCATTTTGTCTAAGTCTCTACCTTCCCGTGTGTTAGAAAAGCCAGTGATGTGTCCTGCTATGGGCAGTGTTTGGTGCCTGGCCTGAATGTGGCCAGTTTTAACTTGGTGAGCTCTGGCCTGCTTGTGAAAGGACACCTGACATCAACCCTACCAGAGCTCAGGCCCGACAGAACTCCCTGCTCAGGAGATGGGACGTGGGCAGGGGCGCACGTTGCTGAGCCTGGGGCAAGCCTCACTGAGATGGGTAGTCCCATCAGATCACAGGGGGGTGAGGCTTGGTGCAAGCAAGGCAGACAGCCAGTGTCCTCACTGAGTGGGGCTCTGTGTTTATCCTACAGGGCAGGAGAGGGAATGGCGCCATCCAACTCCCGTGTTCTTCGAGACACATCTCACTAAATGTTTCCTCTCAGGAAAGTGCTCCTAGACTACCGAATATTCTCCCAACCGTGTGCCCCAGGTGTTCTTCGGATGGCTGTTTCCACGTTGTCTGCCTCCAGGTTGTTTGCCTGCCTTCTCTCCAGGAGCACAGTGACCTCTTGACTCTATCTCATCCAAACCTGCTGACCGTTAAAACTTCAGGCTTTAAGACATGCGAGTGCCAAGAACTCGTGAAATTCATCCCCTCTCCCTTTCCAAGCCGATGGCTTTGGGGAAACCTTCTCCTTATGCGTTCCCCTGTGAGCTCCTCTGTCATGCTACTTTCTCTCCAACCACAATTCCCTGCCCTCCACAGTGCTATACACCTTACTCCCTAAACCACGTCTCCAAACTACCTGCCATCTTCAATGTTGCCTCTTTCCTTTTCTCGGGGAGTTTGTCCTGTCAGTCTCCAGCCCAATTTCTGGGGTATTTCGGATGATCTGATAGTTATCTCGTGGTGGTCAGGGTATGTGGTGAGTCTAGAATCCTCCTCCTCCACTGCCATTTCTTCTCCTGGGGAATCCTTATTGTTACAATCCTGTTAAAACTCATATGGATTTTACAAAGTTGGTACACAAACCCAACACATAAAAATTAGTTCTGTTTCTATACAACAAAGAACAATTCCCAAAACAGAGACATCATCCATTTAGAGCAACATCACCCTCCCCCCCAAAAAAATGCTTCCGATTAAACATAATGGTAGAGGTCAAACCTGAAATGATGAAAAGTATAAAATATTGTGCAGGAATCCAAAGAAGGAATAAGTTGGAAACACATCCAAGTTCTTTCACTGGAATACCTGAAACACAATAAAACTTGCCGAGATCTACAGAATAATGAAATCACTACCAAAATTCCAATGCCATTTTTGAAGAAAGATCACAATCCACCCTAATTTTACATGGATGTCACGGGATAAACCATACCCAAAATAATCTGGGAAATGAAGAGCACATTTCCTGATTTAAGGCATACAACAAGGCACAGTTATCAAAATAATGTTCTATACACATGAAGACAGGAGTAGAATAATGGAAAAGTGTAGGTGAGCTAGAGGTGTACGTCAATGTTAATGTGTATGACAATGAACTGAAGATCTTGGTAAAATTCATATTCTGACGTGGATATTTGGGTGGGGTCTGAGTTTCCACATTTCACACGTGTGCAACTGATGTCAAACGTTCACACTGTATGCTCCAAACAGAATTCCAGGCCTGAATCACAGATGAAGGGTTTCACAAGGTTCCTACACAGGGGGAAGAAGATAGAGGTGAGCCTGGAGCCCTTCCCTCCCTTCCCCCTTCTTTCAAGCCAACTCCACCCCTGCACGACAAACTTGACCAGTCACTCTTCTCTGGACCTCCTTTTATTTATCTTTCTTCAAATCACCATGCCAACATATTCATGGAAAGAGCTCCCTCTTTGACAAGTAATGCAGGTGCAATCTGTGCCTCTGGTTGCAAGGCTGGATTTCTTAGCTTGGACCCCACTGATTCCGTGGCCTTTATAAATATTAAGTTTTCCCTACATTTTTACTAATTCCCATGGCTTCAGGCTACAGGATCGCTTGTGTTTCAACTTAGGCTTCCTCCCAAAAACTGAC
>NW_027400834.1:0-4917 GCF_003265705.2 Callorhinus ursinus
TTACCTGATAGCCCAAAGGAAAGGAAAGGTGGCTCTTCTCTCCTTGACCTTGAGATGCCCTCCTTTGGAGGAACAGAACGTTCACCCATAGGATGTATGCTGGAGCATCTGGTGAGTTCAGGAGGTGCCCTTTCAAGGACTATAGCACCAAAGCTTCCATCCAAAACCTTGAGCATCAGCTGGGAGTCCCATTAGTATAGCTGAATGACTGCAGCCTCCATCCATTCAAGGGAAGGGCAAAACAACAACAACCACAACCACCACCACCACCACAAAGACACTACCACCAAATTTCGCTCTCATTCGGAAGGAAGAATGCAGAGGTCTTGGTGACAGGGCTCCCAGGTCTAGGCCATGGTTTCCCTTTCCCCAGGCCCACAGTTGTTTCTCATTCTTGGGAATGCAAATTGGGTTGCGAGGAGATGGGCCTAGTCACCTCACTCAGAACAGGTTGTCTCATCGCATCTCTAAGAAACACATTTGGCCCAGCATATACCCACTTCCACCCTCTTGCTCTTTTTCTGCCGAGGTTCCCCCTGTGGGCCTTCTGCTCCCGTGTCTCAGAGCAATAACCTGTTCATTCAGCTAGAGGATCTGGAAGATTCTTCGTGACTGTGGGGACGTGTTGGCCACAGAGTCCCCTGGAAATGCTGTTCAGAGCTATGTTGGCCTGAGGAGGCCTAAGGCATTGGAGGCTTGCAAGCAGTGAATGTCTGTGTGTAGGCTGGGCCAGAGGACTCATTTCTTGCGGAAGGGGAAAAAATTATATGTCTCATTACATACTGAGCTCACTGAAAATGGCCCTGCTTATATACATTCCTGTAGGCTCGCAGATTGTCTACGTAGCACTTGGTTCACATTCCAACTGGAAGGTGCTTTTCCTCACAGCAGCGCCTAGGGATTCCTGGGGAGTTCCATGGCCCCCTTATCCCTCAGCTTGTTGTGTGGCTGCCTTGGGTAAGTGTGTAGCGCGGTAGAAAAGGCACCTCCCTCCTTGGCTCTGTGAAATGCATCCGTTCTGGAGAACCTAGTTCGAAAAAGCATTAAAAGGAATGGAAACAGACTGTGAGGCAACGCGGACTTTCCTAGGCTTGAGAATAGAACAATGTTGAAACTAAAATACCTCGCAGAATCTGTTAGTTTCTGGGATAGGAAAGGCCTATTGGCTTTGGCAATGGTAAACTCCAGGGCCTCCCCCTGTGAGCCAAAGAAGCAAGAGGCCTTCATTCCTCCTTCCTAAAGAGCGGGAAAGCTTCTGGAATCGGATTTCTCTCCTGCTGCCTGTCCTTCTTTGGCGGTGAAGGGGGACACAAAATAACCAGAAACACTTTAGTGTTAGCAGACTGGTTCTCCCAGCTGATGATACATTTGGAAGTAGCCATTGGAGGAGCATTCCTGGCACGAGTTCCTTTTAGAATGAAGAGGTCCCGGAGCGTACCGCACCTGTGTCAGCGGTCTGCCCTTCCGAACGAAGGCATCTCTGGGAGCCAGGGTTGGGAGACAAGCTGGCAGGCAACCACAGCATTTCAAAGATCAGGACAAGATCTAAGCACTCAGGGGCAGAAGGGGAAACTTTCCTTTCGGCTCTCAGACATATTGCTCTCCAGTAGGCCGGGATCTCAATGGTAAATTGCCACCAAACCTGGGAGTTTTGTGGACACACGGCTTCTGAGATGCCACCCAGAGTATTCTTCCCTGTGAAACCACGTAGCTACCAAAACGGCAAGAGAATGGGATGGCTTCAAGGAAAACCAAAGATCAACACTTCCAATGGGAATGAAAGTTATATGGGAGTGAGGTGTCTAACTTCAGCTCCCCTTACCCCAGAAATGGAGGCAAGCACCCTCCCAAATCCTCTGGCCATGCCTACACCCAATCTTTTCAGCTTTCCCCAAGGAGAGGGAAGCTTCTGACATTGGAGGTTTTCCGCCATTTCCATCAGTGCCTGGAGGCAGCAGTGATTCAGGGGAACCAGGCTGCAACTCCCAGGTGCGGATCAGATGTTTCGAATGGGTGTTTGGAGCATTATTCCTTGAAGAAAGCTATTTCTGCCCTGAACAGACCCTAGAGCATAGTAGGCCATGCCCACGCCATCTGATCTTGAGAAAGAAGGCATCTTAAACAGACAGGAGCCAGTAGGGCAAGCTAGAACCCCATCTCCGTGCGTCTTCAGCTGGCCAATTACCAAGTGCTCAGGGCCAGAAGGGTAAACTTTTCTTTCAAACAGTAAACTTGGATTGTCTTATCTTAGGACAGGTTCAGACTGGGAACTCACCACCAATCCCTGGGTGCTCTAAAGGTGAGTCACAGCACCTTGGCCCATGAAGATGCCCGAAGCCCTTGTTCGACAGACAGGCAAGGCCATGGGAAACACTACAAAGAGTGCCAGAGTCCCATGTCAACCGCAAATGGGACACATAGTGACTAGCACACTCTCCTAACGGGTTGGCAGTTTTGGGAAGAAGAATCAGCTGTGGACTTCAGATAAGGGAAACTGCCATGTGCCACCGCAGGAAAGCTTTAGCTAGAGGCCTGTCTTCCTCCTCCATAAAGGGAACGGATGCTTTGCGTGCTGACTGTTATTGGCCCTTTTCCATCAGTGGGTAGATGTAGCAGTGATGCAGGGCTAGCCTGTTGGTTCTGCCACCTGACGACCAAGGATTGGGAACTGTTTCTCGGGGCCGTATTCCTTAAAAAAGTTTGTTTCTGCCCTGACCAGCTCCAAGAAAATGCTGTCCTTTTGGTGATGGTCTGTTCTTCAAAATGAAGACATCTCAATCATCCAGGGGATGGAGGGAAACCAGCTAGCCGTCACGGCACTAAGCTGGCCAAGATCCAAGTGCTCAGGAACAGGGTCGCCATACTTCCCTTAGGACGTCAGCGCTTGCTTAGCACGGGAGCACGTTTTGAACTGGCCACCCATCCCTGGGTGCTGGCTATGGGTGGGACAGCAAAATGGCCTCTAATGGCGACCCAAGATCTTGGTAGAACAAAGGGCGAGGGGGGCGCCTGCGTGACTCAGTCGCTTAAGTGTCTGCGTTCGGCCCAGCTCAGGATCACAAGGTCCTAGGATCGAACCCTGCATTGGAAATGCACGTTGGTAGAGCCGCTTTGGGAAACAGTGTGGAGCTTCCTCAGAAAATGAAAAACAGATCTACCTTATTATGACCCCGGAAATTGCTCTACGGCGTATTAGCCCAAAGACACGGGTGTAGTGAAAAGAAGGGCCACGTGCACCCCATTGTTCCTAGCAGCAAGGTCCACAACAGACAAACCGTGGAAAGAGACGAGATTCCCTTCAACAGATGAATGGAGAAAGATGATGTGTTCCTTCTCTCAAAGGGAATATTCCTCAGCCATCAGAAAAATGAATACCCAACATTTGCATCATCATCGATGGCGCTGGGGGAGAGAATGCTAAATGAAATTGGCCAAGCCGAGAAAGTCAATAGCATAGGGCTTCAAGGATTTGTGTTACATAAGGAATAGCATGGAGGGCATTAGGTGACGGAAGGGAAAAATGAAGGGGGGAAATCGGAGCGGGAGACGAACCATGAGAGAGTACGGACTCCAAGAAATGGAGAGTTTTAGAGAGGAGGGGTGGAAGGATGAGTTAACCCACTGGCGGGTATTAAGGAGGGCATGTATCGCATGAAGCACTGGGTGTTCTAGGAATCCAAGGAACCAGGGAACCCAGATCCATAACGAATGTTGTACTGCATGTTGACTAACAATACAATTTCTTAAAAGAACAGGAAAGCGCTTCTCTCTTCATGACACAAGATGCTAGTTGAATTATGCATTCCCCCACAGTGTGATATCTGAGAGTTAAGTAGGTTAAGTTAGGCTTCCTCGCATACATCTGTAAGCATCTTATCTTCCTGAATCGAGAATGCTTCATGAATAAAAAAAGGAATTCACACCACGAAGGTTGTCTACTAAACTCACAACCCCAGAGCAAGTAAAAGAAAGATACCACTGTCCTATCATGACCTCACGTGAACCTTGCGATCATCTCACGAGACTGAGGTTGAGATTGCACTCCAAATCCCATGAAATCTCATGGAATTGGGGCTACATTTCACTCCACATAGCCTGAGGTCACAATGAGATCGGTCGAGATTTCAACAATTCTCGTGAGACAGCAGGGACCTTGGGCGAGATTACCCTGCAACGCTTGTGAGATCTCTTGACGTTGGGTGGGATTTTATTCCAGCCTTTTGAGATCTCATCCAAAACTTGGAGACGTCAGTGCCCATCTCATGAGATCTCATGCATATTGAGCGAGATTTCCATCTCAATCTTGTGAGATCTCAGGGACATCGGGCGAGATTTTACACCAAATCTCGAGCGATCTCATCCAATGCATGCAGACCTCAGTCCAAATCTCATGAAATGTCATGGACTTTGGGCGAGAGTTCAATCCAATCTCATGAGGTATCAATGACAGGGGCGAGATGTCACTCCAAATCTCGTGAGATATCAGGGACCTTGGGCGAGATTTCACTCCAAGTATCGTGAGATCTCTTGGAATTCTAGATTATTTTACTCCAAGTCTCGTGAGATCTCATCCAAACCTTGGAAACCTTAGTCAAAATCTCGTGAGATCTCATGGATATTGAGCGAGATTTCAATCGAAATCCCGCGAGATCGCATGGGCATCGGGTGAGATATTTGTCCGAATCTCGTGAGATCTCATCCAAAACTTGGGGACTTCAGTGCCAATCTAATGAGATCTCATGGTTATTGAGTGAGCATTCACTCTAAATCTCGTGAGACCTCATGGATATCGGGCGAGTTTTGACACCAAATCTCGTGAGATCTCATGGACCTCGGGTGAGATTTCAGTCCAAATCCCATGAGATCTCAGGGATATTGGGCGAGACTTCACTCCAAATCTCCTGTGGTACTAATGAC
>NW_027400835.1:0-4916 GCF_003265705.2 Callorhinus ursinus
TTAAGGGCAATTGCCTTGGGTTGGGTATAGCCTCCAGGAAATCTTTGGTGCCCTTCACTCTCCCCATCATTGTCCCAGTCTGTACTTAAGTGTAAAATCTCAACAGCACTCTTTTGATATCTATGCATTGATACTTTTTGGAAAGAACCTTCTATGCTCGGCTTTAGCAGGAAACTCTGGATGTCACGTGATGATGAAGCTGAAAGATATCAAATAAAAGTAAAACCATTGCACTTATTACTTTCAGATGAATATACTAAGGACTTCTAAGATAGAAGCTTCAAGTCAATCAGACAATGTCAGAAAGATGGCTGAGAAGGAATCATCAGGACTTTATCCCTCCATGGACACATAACACCGCATACAACATACTAACCACATATCTTAACAGATAATTCTGTGTTATTGTCATGGTGTAGCACAAATCACTTTCCTATATCTCTAATAATCAGGAAAAGTGTCACATGAGCACAAAATTAGTAGAAGGATGGATATTTAAACAGAAAAGTGAAATGAACCAAATAGGATATAGTAAAAATAGGAATATATCAAACATAGGAAGAGTTGTTTGTCAGGAAAAGATCAACAATATTGACAGCCCATAACTAAATTAAGAATAAAGGAGAAAAGACCAACTAAAATGAGAGGTGAAGAAGTGAAAGCAGACACAGTATAACTGACCATAGGAATAAAAGTAATTATAAGGCGATGATGGATAATCAGTGCCCACAAACTGATACCAAAAGAGGAGTATAAATTTCAAAAAAAGGTATAACCCATTTAGACTCCATCATTCAGAAATATAAAAAAGATCACTAATGATCTACAACCATGAAGCAGAATGAAAGAGGAATAAAAACGAAAACAAACAAACAAAAACTCCCAACAAAGAAAAGTCTTGGGGCGCCTGGGTGGCTCAGTCATTAAGCATCTGCCTTGGGCTCAGGTCACGATCCCAGGGCCCTGGGATCGAGCCCCGCATCGGGCTCCCTGCTCAGCGGGAAGCCTGCTTCTCCCTCTCCCACTCCCCCTGCTTGTGTTCCCTCTCTCGCTGTGTCTCTCTGTCAAATAAATAAATAAAAACTTTATTAAAAAAAATTGTGTGCCAGATGAATTAATTGGATATTCAAACAGACACTTAAGGAGAAAGTACTTCAAATCTCCTCAAACATTTCCAAGGAGTGAAGATAAGAAAAATCAGCAAAACACTCTCTCTGGGTTACCAGCATTACCAGGTCATCCAAGCCAGAAGACTACTCTACAAGAAGTTTACAAATTACTACCTGTGAGGAATATTCACTCAAAGTCCACAATAAAATAGAGCAAACTGAATCAAAAGCACATTTTTCCATTTTATAAGATAATCAAGTAGGAAATCATCCTGGAATTAAGGGTGTTCCAACATATGGAAAACCATTTTTTGAAGACTCCACATTAACAGACTGAAGATTAAAAATGACATGATCATGTTAAGTGAGACAGAATACAAATATGGGCACACTGGACAACATGTCATGTTAAAATCACAATGGGTAGAGAGAGAAGGAAACCCCTTCAACCTAATGAATGCCATAGATGTAGGAAAAGCTGCAATCTAAGCTATTCAATAGTAAAAGACTGCAAGCTTCTCCTCTATGATCAGAAACAAGATAAAGAAGTGACCGCACCACTGCCTTTGAATACAGTACTGGATATTCTAGACAGAACAATTATGCATCCAAAAATACATAAAAAGAATCCAAATTGAAAAAGAAACAGTAAAATTATCTCTGTTCACAGATGACATGATTATAGAAATCCCTAAAAAAACTAATTTTAATTTTTTTACTGTTTTTTTTGTCATTGTTTGTATTGTTTATTTCTGCACGGTTTTCCCTACTAGACTTCCCATTTTCAATTTTTTTATATTATACAGTATAAAGATAAATATTGGCATAAACAACTTCCACCAGAAGAACTAGAAAAGGAAGAAACTTAGATGAAATTTAGTAGAGGAATGAAATAACAAAGAAAAATCTGAAATAAACAAAATAGATACCAGATTAACACGAACAGAACATTGAAAGGAATGTCCATTTTAACCAACAAAACAAATGAAACTGGCGATGGTTTACCATTATATACTAACAAATAAGGTAATTTAGAAAAAAAAACAGATAATTCCTAAAAATAGACAAGTTATTAAGACTGAATTACGAACCTTGAAGCAAAGAAATGGGAAATCTCCTTAGACCAATAACAAGAATGAACGTTGAATTTGGAATCAATACTCTCCTAACATAGAAAAGCCCAAGACCGAGGAATCTTACTACCTTTCAGGGAGCCAATGAGTTCCTAAATCAAGTCCTGTGTTGTATGATTCTTCCCCCTCCCTCTCTTGTTCAGACTCAGTATTTTTCTTTATTTCACCTTCTATATGACAAAGTCATTCTTCTGCTTTTTCCACCCTACTCTTTACATCAAGCCTGTTTCTATTCTCACTTATTGCATTGTTCATCTGTTTGATTTTTTAAAAAGATTTATATATTTGAGAGAGAGAAAGATCTCAAGAGTACGAATGGATCTGCGGAGGGAGAGGGAGAAGGGAATCGCAAGCAGTCATCACGCTGAGTGCAGAGCCTGACTTGAAGCTGGAACCCAGGACCCTGAAATCAAGACTGAGCAGAAACCAAGAGTCAGGGGCTCAACCGAGTGAGCCACCCAAGCACCCCAATTATTTCTGAGCCCTTACCTCTGTGGTAAAGATCTCACTCTTCTTTGCTCAACCCTTTGAGTATCCTTATGATCGTTGCCTTAATTCTCCATCAAGCACGTTACACTCCATCTGTTTCCATTATACCTCTGGCCTTGGCCTTATCTGCTTTTTTGTTTGGGATAAAGTCTTTCATCTTGGCATTTTGTCTAAGTCTCTACCTTCCTGTGTGTTAGAAAAGCCAGTGATGTGTCCTGCTATGGGCAGTGTTTGGTGCCTGGCCTGAATGTGGCCAGTTTTAACTTGGTGAGCTCTGGCCTGCTTGTGAAAGGACACCTGACATCAACCCTACCAGAGCTCAGGCCCGACAGAACTCCCTGCTCAGGAGATGGGACGTGGGCAGGGGCGCACGTTGCTGAGCCTGGGGCAAGCCTCACTGAGATGGGTAGTCCCATCAGATCACAGGGGGGTGAGGCTTGGTGCAAGCAAGGCAGACAGCCAGTGTCCTCACTGAGTGGGGCTCTGTGTTTATCCTACAGGGCAGGAGAGGGAATGGCGCCATCCAACTCCCGTGTTCTTCGAGACACATCTCACTAAATGTTTCCTCTCAGGAAAGTGCTCCTAGACTACTGAATATTCTCCCAACCGTGTGCCCCAGGTGTTCTTCGGATGGCTGTTTCCACGTTGTCTGCCTCCAGGTTGTTTGCCTGCCTTCTCTCCAGGAGCACAGTGACCTCTTGACTCTATCTCATCCAAACCTGCTGACCGTTAAAACTTCAGGCTTTAAGACATGCGAGTGCCAAGAACTCGTGAAATTCATCCCCTCTCCCTTTCCAAGCCGATGGCTTTGGGGAAACCTTCTCCTTATGCGTTCCCCTGTGAGCTCCTCTGTCATGCTACTTTCTCTCCAACCACAATTCCCTGCCCTCCACAGTGCTATACACCTTACTCCCTAAACCACGTCTCCAAACTACCTGCCATCTTCAATGTTGCCTCTTTCCTTTTCTCGGGGAGTTTGTCCTGTCAGTCTTCAGCCCAATTTCTGGGGTATTTAGGATGATCTGATAGTTATCTCGTGGTGTTCAGGGTATGTGGTGAGTCTAGAATCCTCCTCCTCCACTGCCATTTCTTCTCCTGGGGAATCCTTATTGTTATAATCCTGTTAAAACTCATATGGATTTTACAAAGTTGGTACACAAACCCAACACACAAAAATTAGTTCTGTTTCTATACAACAAAGAACAATTCCCAAAACAGAGACATCATCCATTTAGAGCAACATCACCCCCCCCAAAAAAAATGCTTCTGATTAAACATAATGGTAGAGGTCAAACCTGAAATGATGAAAAGTATAAAATATTGTGCAGGAATCCAAAGAAGGAATAAGTTGGAAACACATCCAAGTTCTTTCACTGGAATACCTGAAACACAATAAACTTGCCGAGATCTACAGAATAATGAAATCTCTACCAAAATTCCAATGCCATTTTTGAAGAAAGATCAAAATCCACCCTAATTTTACATGGATGTCACGGGATAAACCATACCCAAAATAATCTGGGAAATGAAGAGCACATTTCCTGATTTAAGGCATACAACAAGGCACAGTTATCAAAATAATGTTCTATACACATGAAGACAGGAGTAGAATAATGGAAAAGTGTAGGTGAGCTCGAGGTGTACGTCAATGTTAATGTGTATGACAATGAACTGAAGATCTTGGTAAAATTCATATTCTGACGTGGATATTTGGGTGGGGTCTGAGTTTCCACATTTCACACGTGTGCAACTGATGTCAAACGTTCACACTGTATGCTCCAAACAGAATTCCAGGCCTGAATCACAGATGAAGGGTTTCACAAGGTTCCTACACAGGGGGAAGAAGATAGAGGTGAGCCTGGAGCCCTTCCCTCCCTTCCCCCTTCTTTCAAGCCAACTCCACCCCTGCACGACAAACTTGACCAGTCACTCTTCTCTGGACCTCCTTTTATTTATCTTTCTTCAAATCACCATGCCAACATATTCATGGAAAGAGCTCCCTCTTTGACAAGTAATGCAGGTGCAATCTGTGCCTCTGGTTGCAAGGCTGGATTTCTTAGCTTGGACCCCACTGATTCCGTGGCCTTTATAAATATTAAGTTTTCCCTACATTTTTACTAATTCCCATGGCTTCAGGCTACAGGATCGCTTGTGTTTCAACTTAGGCTTCCTCCCAAAAACTGAC
>NW_027400836.1:0-4916 GCF_003265705.2 Callorhinus ursinus
ACATTTAAAGGCATACGTGAGTCTCTGCTGCCTAAGGCAATGGATAAGAGTTGGGGCCAATAGAAACCAAGCAGAATCACCGGAAGAAAGGCTGAGGAATGAGGAGTTTAGTGAAGAAGGGTCTGGAAGCTGTGACTGCCCCTACCCGAACTTCAGATGCTCCTCAGTTACTCCTGTAACTCTGGTATCTTCCTGGAACCCTGAGCTGGCTGTTTTCAGACATCTCGTCCAGCAGTACCCTCAGGTTCTGGCAGGCGGATTTGCTGGAACCC
Source organism: Callorhinus ursinus (assembly GCF_003265705.2). Lineage (NCBI taxonomy): Eukaryota > Metazoa > Chordata > Mammalia > Carnivora > Otariidae > Callorhinus > Callorhinus ursinus. The sequence continues at coordinate 273 of NW_027400836.1, forward strand.
GCAGTGTGTCCTGCTGCTCCACCGGCATCACTTTTTGAAGGCACATCGTCTGGGACATCTGAGGTCCCAAGAGTGTGGGTCTGTGACCTGGAGAGATTCTTAGCAGCACTGGTGGGATGGGAGGGCTGCAAGGCGCAGAAGAAGGTTTCCAGAAAGCTGTCTGGGGTTCCCGGCATCCTACTGATTTTGAATCAAGGTCCTGAGATCTTTAAAATGCCAGCAACGTTGCAGCTCAGGCCAGAAAAACAAATGTCCCTGTGCACCCAAAACCACCTAAACTACTGGCCATTTCTTGTCACTTCAGGTGAGTACCAATGATTGGGAGTCGGGGCTTGAGGGGCGTACTGGGCCAGACTTTGTATTTGGGGGACAAAGGCCATCCAGGCAAGCTTGTGCTGAGCCTGAGGAGGGGGTCTGTGTAAAGACTTCAGGTGCAGGCACTGCTCTCTGTAGATGCCCCCTCAGCCTTCCACAGTGCACCTGCCGATGGGGGAGTGCCTGCCCGCTCCTCTCTGCCGAGGCTTCTCTCCTGCACCAGGTGCCTCCCCTCCTGCCAGCCACTGTCAGCCTGCAGCCGTGGAGGGTGGATACCCTGACGACCTCCAGCCCTAGAGACAAAGCCAGTGAGGGTGAGATGTGGTCTCCCAGCAGGTCTGAGCGCCAGGCTCCCACGGTGCTCACTCTCCTGCAGGCTCACTGTGCCACGTCCTCCCTCAGGCTCCCTGGGCCCAAGTCCTCCTCTGCTTGTTGACCATTCTTGGCCCAGGCTCCACAAACTAGGACTGGGAACAGGTCGTCTGAAACTTCTGGACTCTTGCTTCCGTGCCCATGACATGGGCACAGTCCGGCCTCACAGACTGCTCAGAGGAGACCCTATACAGGAAGATGCAGGCTGCTGCAAGGGAGACGCCAGGTGACCCCAGAAGGTGTGCACAGGCTTTGCACAATGCACCGGGCTCACAGGACCTTCACGGGATGTGGGCGCCAGGCCACGGGGCACAGGAAGTCCAGGCTGGGGAGTCCTGGTGGGGGTGGCCCTGTCGAGGAGGCCACAAGAGGGTCCCAGAAGAGGCAGGCACAAGTAAAACAAGACAGAGCTTCCCAAGGAGGTTGATGGAAGGATCAGAGGATCACAGAGACCCTTGGAAAAACTCGGAAGCCCTGGAGATTTTGGCTGAAATGCTGTCATTTGTTCAGAAAAGTTGGCTCACAGCACCCCAGTCGACACTGGATAATTTACTTTGTTGGTTCTAGGAATCAGTGCATACCTGACACTAGAACTCACATTGCAGGAAGTCTAGGTTATACTTACTCTTCATCACTTTTCAGGAGTAGATTTTTCTAGGGGAAGTGCTAAGCATGGGTCTCTCCATTCTTTTCTTTGTGCAACTGGTCTCTGTTTTCAGGAGCAGATTCTTGGTTCTCATCACCACTCCTAGCCCTGAGGACTGACCCCTGTCACCTCCCACAGTGGACATGACCATGTGGGTTGGGGGTGCTCACTGATGAAGTCCCAGTGCTCAGTACACAGCAGGGACCCCAGATCCTCTGCTGAATGGGGGAGGAAAGGGGGAAGGAGTGAGGGAGTGAGAGGGAGGGAGGGAGGGAAACCACAGAAGTTGGGTCCACCCGTCAGGAACCCTTATTTGGGGTGAGGTCCGAGGGCACCACAGCCCGGGCCCTGGATGGTGGCTCAGGTCCTCCCAGGGTTGACCTTCCTTCTCCTTGGCCCTCTGTCATTCTGGATCCCCTCCACCTCCTCCTCCTCCAATTCTGAATGTTCCCAGGTACAGGGTGGCAGGAGGGGTCTCAGGAGGGGCTTCCCAGATCCTGTGCCCCGAAGAAAAATGTGACAGTGGCTATGGTGCTGGACTGCTACAGGACTCTATGTATCCTCTATCATGAGGAATGGGACGGTGGATCCCATCCATCTCCTTGTGCATTAGTGTTGTTTTATTCCCTGCTCTCTCCACCATGGCTGTGATGAACACTCCTGAAAACACATCTGTGAAAAACCGAGCCAGAGATTTCGGGGGTGGGTCCAAGGCTGAACATAGTGGTGATGGGTGCACCTGCGGCCTGGTATGGGTGCTGCTCACTGTTCCCCCAGACAGGGGTGCCTGTTATCCTTCTTTCCAGGGTACCTGCTGGGGATCTCCACTTCTTCACGTTCTCCCCAGGGCTGCTGGTCCCCAGACCAGACACCTGCCAGTGTGAGAGTGACCAGCACTACTTCCATAGTGTTTCCTATGCCAGAGTCCCTCCCCGGGAGCTACCGCATCTCTGATTCCCCACGTGCCTGTCTTCCTCCCTTGGACTTGCATGCATTTGGTGTCCCTGTGGAACCCAGGGACTTGGTGTATTATTTGGACCAGAGGCATGGGAAACCTTTCTCTGGACTTGGGGTGTGAGCAATGGTTTGCCCTTTTTGGTGTGTCTTCCAGCTTTCTGCATTTCCCTGGTTTCTGTGTGGGTCTCAGGAGGAACCAGCCCTGTCCTGTCTGGGGTCAGGCTGTGGTTTCCCAGCAAGACCAGGGGTTTTGGCCCCAAGATGGTGCCCATAATTCCTCAAGTGGCCTCTATGATTACATCTGATGTGTAATCCATCAGGGATTTAAATATCAAATAAGGAAAATTGAATGACAAACAAACACAGAAGAAAACGAGTCCCCTTTGAAAAGAGGTGGGCAGACAAAAAGGCCCCTATTGCGTGATTCCACTTACAGAAACATCAGGAATAGGTAAAGGAACAGAAAGAGAAATCAGCTTAAGGGTTGCTGGGGTCTGGGCTGGAGTAGAAATGGGCAGGGAGGGCTTCTGGTTTGGGGAATCCTTTGGGGAATGAGATATTCTGTGGCAATGTTCTGGGGTGTGATGGCACAGCGTTGGGCATGTACTTAATGCTCATGACGTGTACAATTGAAACAATTAATTTTATTTAAAACAAATAATAAACAGTATATAGGACATGGAAAGATAAAATAACAGTTAATATGTACCAGAGAGAAAGAACACAGGGGGAGGGGATGAAACAATCGGGCGGGGTCTCGGGTTCCGGCGATGGAACTAAGGGTGATTGTAGAAGGAGCTCTCCCTGCAGGGCTGTGGGCTCTGGATGTGGCTGTGGGAGCCCTGCAGGAGCAGGAGTAGGGGCAGGGCTCAGGATACGGGCAGGGACAGGGGCAGGGAGAGAGGTAAGAATAGGCGCAGGGGCAGGGACAAGGGGAGGGACAGGGTCAGCAGTAGTGGCAGGTGCAGGATCCAGGGCAGGAGGAGGAACAGGATCTGGGTCAGGGGCAGGAAGGGGACCACTGGCAGGGGCAGGGGAAGGGTCAGCAGCTCTGGCAGGAGTACGGACAGGGGCAGGAGCAAGGGTAGTATCTGGGTCAGGGACAGTGGGTCTGGCAGGGGCAGGAGCAGGAACAGGGGCAGGGGCCGAGGCAGGGGTAAGGGAAGGGGCAGGAGCAGGGTCAGGATCTGGGTCCGAGGCAGGGGCACAGTCTGGGGTGGGGGAAGGGGGAATGGCAGGAACTGTAGCAGGGACAGGGGAAGGGGCTGGGGCAAGAGCAGGTGCCATTTCTTCCTGGACAGCGCCAGGGTCTCCGTGGGCAAGTGCCGGGTCACCTGCCGGCTCCTGGTCTCCTCCTGAAGTCACTGGAGGCACTACCTGTCCCTCCAGAGCCGGCTCTAGCTCCTCAGGTGGGGGAGCAGCTGTGAAAGGAGAAAAGCTCACCCACGTGCTTACTCTCTGTGGTCTTTTGAGAGATAGAGCCCAGCCCAGTGCCTCCCAGAGAAGCCACAGCCAGGAAGGAACCCTCACAGGGACGTCTCCCCAACTGCAGCCTACCCGCTGGGTGCTCTGTGCCCAGTCGTTTCTCCTGGCCCCACACCAGCCGCTGGTGGGCCGCATCGACCCGTCCTGACACACCACAAACACCCAGCCCCAGCCTTCTCACTCTCGGCCTTGGCCTCCTTGGGCTCCGGCTCCTGGACCACTGTCCGGTGAACAAGGACCTGGGACAGTGGTCCGGGTGGTGTCGGAGGTCTTGCCTGGCAATCCCCAGCACCTGTTTCTCAGGATGCCTGTGAGTTCAACCCCTCTGTCAGGGAGGAGGGCATGTCCACCAGCTGCCTCTCCATGTCCTCCGTGGCCTTCTGCAAAGACAGGGATCGGTAGCCAGCCCCGTGGCATCACAGCCCTGCCCGGCCATCCGCACTGTCCTCCTGCCCAGTCCCCATGCTGCTCCCATATCAGACACGCAGCTGTGCGTGCACAGCCCTGCACCCGGTATGCAGTGACTCATCCCTGCAGGGTTATCGGGATAAACCTTGGGCAGAAGGGACATAGCCCACACACCCCATCCCATACAGCCAGCCTTGACCTTGAACATGACCTGCCCACTGGGTGTCTGACCCCTCATCAGCCTGCTCCTGCTCGGGCTGGCCCCACCCCCATGACCCCTCTTTACAAACACACTCACACACACACGCACACACTCACACACAAACACACACACACGCACAGACACTCACCCCCATCCACACACGTGCACACACACACACACTCACATACAGACGCAGACACACACACACACTCACACAAACACACGCACATACTCTCACACACACACAGACACACCCACA
>NW_027400837.1:0-4915 GCF_003265705.2 Callorhinus ursinus
ATTCTCTTACCCTCACCCCTGTTCGACCTTGCACGCGGGCCGTGGCAAGTGGCGCCCAAACAGGGACCTGAGCACATGAAAGAGGATCCTGGACACTGACGTCGCATTCAGGTAAGAGAACCGGTCGTTTAACCGGCACGACAGGAGTAAGAAATTATGGGACAAAGTCAGTCCGCTAGTCATGCATATTTTCTGCGGACCCTACAGATTTTATTGGCAGAGAGAGGGCATAAGGTGTCTTCCTCCACCCTGCAGGAATTTTTCAGGAACATAGAAGATTTGTGCCCTTGGTTCCCACTAGAAGGGACAGCAAACCCAGAGGATTGGAGACGGGTGGGCCAAGAGATGAAAAATCAAATAAAGTTGCGGGGCTCCGGTGCCTTGCCGCCCAATACAATGGGCCTCTGGTCTCATATTTGTGAAATCCTGGAGCCACAACAAAAAATTGAGCTGATATCTTTAAAATCATGGGTTGAAGATGAGGAAAAAGATCTTATTAAAGTACCCCTGACTCCCACTGGGGTATCCTCTTTTGAGATCCTGGGCGATGATGCTAACATACCCACCCAGGATCCTTTCCCTCCTCCACCACCTCCTATACCCTTGGCGGGGAAAGCCCCTAAGGCTCAGAGTGGTGGGGATGAATTTGGCGATGATGATGTTTATCTTGATGATGACCCCATTCTGACTATGCCCACATCGTTGAAATTGGTCCTGCCTGCAGTCACAACCTCTGGTCAAGGGATCAATTCTGTGACTAAGTGTACTCAAACTAGCACGCTGCAGGCTTTTCCCATTATGACCAATCAGCAGAGCGCTGCCAAGTCCTCTGTATCCAACATTAGCCCTTTACAGAGAACTTTACTAACAGCGCAGCAAGCGGGAGAAGACGTGGGAGAATTTAATGCCTACCCAGTAACCTTACAGGGAGGCCAATGGACATATACTGCCTTAAATTTTAAAATGTTAAAAGACTTAAAGGCTGCCTGTAGTCAGTACGGGGCCACTGCTCCCTTTACCCTATCCATGATAGAGAACCTTACCAGAGAAGCTCTTTGCCCGGGAGATTGGAAGGTTGTTGCCCGGGCTTGCCTTAGTGGGGGAGATTATTTGTTATGGAAGGCCGAATTCGAGGAAAAGTGTAACAATCTGGCTATCTATAACAGAAGGACCCAAATCCCTGTCACATATGAGATGTTGGCTGGTACTGGAGCTTATTATGAAGTGGGTAACCAAATACATTTCCCTGAGATTGCCTATGTTCAAATCAATGAGGCTGTTTTGACTGCATGGAAAAAGTTACCGACCACTGGCACAAGGACAGAGGAATTATCTAAAATAAGACAGGGGCCCGATGAACGCTATCAAGATTTTGTTTCACGGCTTTTGCAAGCCGTAAGTAGGATTGTTGTGGACGGAGAGGCAGGAACTATTATAGTGAAGCAGCTAGCCTTTGAGAATGCCAATTCAGCATGTCAGGCGGCTATAAGGCCTTGGAAGTCCACGGGCACCCTTGAGGAATTTTTGCGGCTGTGTGCAGACATTGGTCCCAGTTATGTACAAGGGATGACTTTAGCAGCGGCCCTTCGAGGAATTCCTCCGCAGCAGCTACATACACAACTTCTTAAAAAACAAAAGGGAAAGTTCCCAATGAATTCTAAAGCTCGCATGCCCTGCTTTCTATGCGGGGAACTTGGACACTTTCGTAATGAGTGCCCTAAGGGCTCAAGACAAGCCCCATCTTTCAACTTTCCCTCGGGGAACCCCCCTAATAAGCCACAGCCACCTTCTGTGTGTCCCAGGTGTATGCGGGGACGGCACTGGGCCAATGAGTGTCGATCAAAAACTGACCGCCTTGGCCACCCCCTGCAGCAGGGAAACTCCCAACGGGGCTTCCCGCAGCCCCACCAAACAATAGCGGCAATGCTCTCCCCCCCATCTCTGAGGTCAGAGCCAACACGGCAGACCTCCCTGGGATTGAATCCCTTCACCGAGGCACCCCAGCCAGTGCAGGATTAGATCTGGCCCCAAACAGCTCTGTTTATTTAGAAGCTGGCATGCCCCCTCAACCAATAAGTACAGGGATATGGGGACCTCTCCCCCCAAACACATGGGGCTTACTATTAAGTAGATCTAGTTAGACCCTGAAGGGCTTAATGGTATATCCAGAATTTTGTGCAAATTTTCACATCACTCATACAACAGGTATTCCTTATAATTCTCAAGGTCAGGCCATTGTCGAAAGAGCCCATTCCACCCTCAAAATGTACCTCAAAAAACTAAAAGAGGGGGAAATACTACAGGGGAAAATAAAATATTCACCTCACTTACACCTTTCATTAGTACTCTTTGTTTTAAATTTTTTGAATGTTGACTCGGTTGGCCACACTGCCGCCGAACGTTTTTGGCAGCCTGAGCAGGCTCCCCTCCTCTATGCAAAGTGGCGTGACCCCGCCACCGCGGAGTGGAGGGGACCTGACCCGGTCCTACGCCAGGGCCGAGGATGTGCTTGTATCTTTCCCCAGGATGAGGAGACGCCACGCTGGCTCCCGCTCCGATGCGTCCGCATTGTCCGTGATGGTTTGCAGAATGAGGCGGCTCCAGATCCGCTCGAGGACGAGGAGACGCCCCGCCTCGGATCAGAGGAAAATAACATGCGGAGACATCAAAGCCCTGACCGCTCGGGCTGAGGCCACCGTGCGTGAGTCGGGCCAGCCAGTCACGGCTGTTGCCCTTTTCCTTGCCATGCTATCACTTTTAACCCTTGACTCTGCCCAGGCCTCTCCTTACTGGGCTTTTGTCCCGGATCCTCCTACCGCGAGGGCGGTCACCTGGAAGGATCCCTCACCTACGGTGTTTACTAACTTCACAGACATTTTTGATGGGCCTGAGATTTCCGGCCTCACTCATGCTGTGGCGCCTTTTAACTGGACCAGCCTGGCTTCTGCCCCCCCCCATTTGTTTCCAGGCCATCGATGGCCCTGAGGCGCCCCATTATGGATGCGTGGTCACTTCACCAGTCTCCCGAAGAATCCGCTCTTGGTTTGGAACTGAGCCACCCAGAGGAGACACTTTGACACCTCATGTAATGGTGGAGAATTGGGACATCAACGAGGTTGTCCTTCAACATCGACGGCCCCTGCCTGTTGGCCGTTTCGGACCCGCTTCCAGATCCCTTGAGACCCCATACCTTGACTATCCCCTCTGTAAATCTGACCTAACGTGGAAAACCTATGGACCCTCTTGGAAAACCTGCGTTCATCACAACCCAGAGATTGTGACTCCCCATGGCATACCTGACACTTATATAATTGACTGGTCAAAAGACGGGGATCTCCCTTTGCGCCGCTCCCCCCCGCTTTCAGAATATGGGCCATACGACCACAATAATTCTGCTCCCGGGGGACTGCTATCACTGGGGAGGATGAGACACCCGGACTTATGGAAAATTGTTGCGGCCATGAGAGATGTTAAAACTAATTCACCCCTTTTCCCTGGCTTCCCCACGGGCCCATTGACATTTCAAATTCAGGCATGTCTTTCCCCACCGTTTCTGTTTGTGGTGGGGGACGGATCCATGGTGCCCGAGGTTAAGGCCAATAGAACCCTTTACAAAATAACTTGTGAGGAATGTTATCTCACCAACTGTTTGCCTTTACCTAGCGCCCCAAATCCAACAAAGAAGGTTTTCCTAGCCATGCAGCCCCCTTATCTAATGATGCCTGTAGAGGTGGGGGGGCCCTGGTATAGAGATTATGGCTACCAATTTGCACAAGAACTGGAAGGCCTACTTAGTCGGGGGCGACGTTTCCTAGGCCTCCTGATAGCCGGCATCACTGCCTTGGTGTCTTTGATAGCATCAGCTACTGTCTCCACGGTGGCACTGTCCCAGGGCATACATACTGCCGCTCATGTAAATAACTTGGCTCATAATGTCTCCCAGACCCTTGCTACACAAGGAAGTATAGATAGAAAAATTTTGGCTCGCCTAGATGGTTTAGAGCAGGCGGTCGAATATTTGGGCACCCAATATTCATTGTTACATACTCGTTTGTCCTTTGTGTGCCACGGAGGGTATGGTTCCATTTGTGTGACCCCCCTGAAAGCTGACAATGTCTCCTGGGAAACGGTGCAGAGGCACTTGCAAGGTATCTGGCATGAGACAAATGTAAGCCTAGATCTGTTTCAATTGCAAGAACAAATAAACAATATAGCCTCCTCCCATCTGCATGTAGTCACCCCCGGAGACATGGCACAATCCTTTCTACAAAAGCTACAGGGGTTTAACCCCTTTAATATCCTCCAACATTCCTTCTGGATTATGTGTGCTCTGGTTGTAGGGGTAACCTTATTACTCTGCTTATGGTGTGCTTGGAGTCGCTGTCTGTTTGCTTTCATGGCTAGTACCCAAGCAAATGTACACATGTTGCGTTTAAAGATAAAAGGGGGATATGTCGGGAGCCATGAGCAACAAAGGGGTTAATCGGGTAGAGCAAAGGCTCCCTGATCCCTTTGAACCATGGCCACCTAACTGCCCCCATACAAAAACATGTTGTACTGGCTAGCCTGAGTTGTATATAGGCCAAGAAAACCACAGTGTTATTAATAGACCCTGAAAGATAGCGCACCTGGCCCTTTAAAGGCATACCGCGTAAACAAAACTGGGAAGAAACTATGCGCTTGAGGAATCTGGCCTTGAATCAGAAACACGGGACGGAGCCAGGAGAAGGGCAGGGAGGAACCTGTGAAACTTGTTTATGTCTTATTGTTATATAACCTAAGCCTATATAAAGTGTGTGAGAAAGAATAAAGTTGTTGCTCGCGGCATCCCCACGGGCAACCCTCCTGTTCCCATACTTTTATGTTTCATTCTCTTACCCTCACCCCTGTTCGACCTTGCACGCGGGCCGTGGCA
>NW_027400838.1:0-4914 GCF_003265705.2 Callorhinus ursinus
CTACCTCTATGGAACTGAGTAAAACATTGAAGTAAGAATTGAAATAACTTGCCAAACATAAAAAAGCTGAATGAAAATAAAAGTTAGGTTTCAACCCTAAGTTTAAATATACTTGGCTGTTATGTTATCTAGTCATGTTAGAAGCATTTGGTGACAGAAATAGTAAGGATTCCGGTTCTCCTGTGATTTGTATAACTTTGATTTATTTTTTACAACCCAGCCCAAGGTACATGGCACAATCACAGAAAAGAAGGTATCCTATTGACAAATTTCTTCAAGGCACCCTGCATGTCACTATTCCTCAGACTGTAGATAAAGGGGTTCATCATTTGAGGAATCATGATGTACATCACTGAAGCCACGGTATTCCTCCTGGAAGAGTCACTAACTGCAGAACTAATGTACACACCAACAGCTGTCCCATAGAACAAGGACACAACTGACAGATGAGACCCACAAGTAGAGAAAGCTTTATACTTTCCACCATCTGCTGGCATTCTCAAAACAGAGGAGAAAATTTGAGTGTAAGAGAAAATGATTCCAGAAAGAGGAACACCCCCAAGTAAGCTAGCCAAAAAATACACCAGGATATTATTGATGAGAGTATCAGAGCAGATAAGCTTGATGATCTGACCAAGTTCACAGAAGAAGTGGGGGATGTCCAAGTCCTTACAGAAGGATAGCCATAGGGGTGCCTGGGTGGCTCAGTCGTTAAGCGTCTGCCTTTGGCTCGGGTCATGATCCTAGGGTCCTGGGATCGAGCCCCACATCAAGCCCCACATCGGGCTCCCTGCTTGGCGGGAAGTCTGGTTCTCCCTCTCCCACTCCCCCTGCTTGTTTTCCCTCTCTTGCTTTGTCTCTGTCAAATAAATAAAGTCATTTTTTATTTTATTTTTTTAAGATTTTATTTATTTATTTGAGAGAGAGAGAATGAGAGAGAGCCCGAGAGGGAAGAGGGTCAGAGGGAGAAGCAGACTCCCTGCTGAGCAGGGAGCCCGATGTTGGACTCGATCCCGGGACTCCAGGATCATGACCTGAGCCGAAGGCAGTCGCTTAACCAACTGAGCCACCCAGGCGCCCTAAAATCATTTTTTAAAAAAATAAAGGATAACCATAGCACCATCAGACTATGGAGCAGGGCACTGACAATGCTAATGAGCAGTGAGAGCACTCATCAGCAGGCCACAGAATTGGGGGTTCATAATAACAGGGTACCTCAGGGGATGGCAGATGGCCACATAGCGGTCATAGGCCATGGCTGCAAGGAGAAAATTTTCCAAGCCAACAAAAGTCAAGACAAAGCAGACCTGGGTGAGGCAGCCTGTATAACTGATGCTCTGATTCTGTGCTTGGATGTTCACCAGCATCTTTGGGATGGTGGTTGTGCTTAAACAGATGTCAGTAAAGGACAGGTTGGAAAGGAAGAAGTACATAGGGGAGTGGAGGTGGGAGTCAGAGATGACAGCCAGGATGTTGAGCAGGTTTCCCAGGACAGTAACCAGGTATGTGGACAGGAGTAGGCTGAAAAATAGGGGCTGCAGTTCTGGATCATATGTCAATCCTAAGAGAAAGAATTCTGAAAATACTGTTTGGTTTCTGGGTTCCATGTTGTTGGTGAATCTGATGGAAAAGATGGAGTGAAAATTTAAAAAAAAGAAAAGAAAAGGAACAGTCCTTGGATGAGCCACAACAACATCACCTGGGAATTGTTAGAAGTACAAATTCTGGTATCATTCCAGATATACTGCTAATAAACTGAGTTGAGGACCAGCGATCTATTTTTGGCAAGCCCTCCAGATGAATTTGATATACACCCAACTTTGAGAGCCAGTGCTTTTAGAAAAATGAAAGAAAAAAAACGAAACAAAACAAAACAAAAAAACCAACTATTGAGGATCCATGTGAATGTTCCAACTTTCCCTCTGCTAATTTTTCCCTCTTTCATCATTTCTCACTCTTCTTCCCATTTTCCCTCTATGCCTCCCCCCCTTTTTTTTGGATCACCAGCTTTGTCAGAAGTATTGCTTGCCTTCAAACAAACAGAAAGACAAGAATGAAGTTATCCAATCTATCCTACAGAGTCTGCTGTCCAATCCTTGACATGCTCAGAATCATCTGAAAGGTGTGTCAAATTACTGATGAGTTAAATCATATTATTACTCCATTCTCCCATGGGGACACTTAGGTGAGGTAAGATTACATCATGGATGTGAAGTACACAGTGTGTGGCAAAAACTAGGTCTGAGGTCAGGTCATCTGACTGCTGAGTTGACCATCCCCCTTTTTTTTTTAAGTATTTATGTTTTTACTGAAATTCCAGCTAATTAACATACAGTGCAATATTAATTTCAGGTAATAGTACAGTGATTCAACACCTCCACACAATACCAGGTGATCAACACAAGTGCCTTCCTTGATCCCCATCATCTACCCAATCCCTCCACCCCCTCCCCTCTGGTAACCATCCATTTGTTCTCTATAGTTAAGAGTCTGTTTTTTGGTTTGTCCCCTTCTCTCTCTTTTCCCCCTATGTTCGTTTGTTTCTTAAATTCCACTTATGGGACGACTTGACTGTCTTGACCAATCATTGTTAATTCTTCTGGATGATATGGCATTAGTATTCCTAAACCATCTCATGTTTCATAAATTCCTTTCTTTAAAATTTAGTATTTTCATCTTGATAAATGCCTTAAATCTTTCCTTTACCTATAAGGCATGTCCACCTCTACCCATGACAGAGTAACAGTGAGAAAAAAATGTAGTAGGTCATGGAATCCATTCAAGTATATGCTCTGCACCTGAGCATAGATTGAAAAATGTTGCTTATAAACTTGAAAGTAATGAGACTCCTCCATGGAAATACTACTCATCTATGTTAGTGGTTCATTCTAAGAGAAACTAGGCAACTATGTCAGTGATCTCTATCCTTAGGATCTTTTCCACCCAAGGTGATAGGTGGCATATCATTTTTACAAAAAGACACTTCTCCAAAGAAGACATACAAATGACTAACAGACACATGAAAAAATGTTCAACATCATTAGCCATCAGGGAAATTCAAATCAAAACCACATTGAGATACCACTTTACACCAGTTAGAATGGCAAAAATTAACAAGGCAGGAAACAAATGTTGGCAAGGATGTGAAGAAAGGGGAACCCTCTTACACTGTTGGTGCAAATGTAAGCTGGTACAAACACTTTGGAAAACAGTACGGAGGTTTAATTTAAATTAAAAATTTAAATTTTAAATTTAAAAATTTAAAAATAGAGCTACCCTATGACCCAGCAATTGTACTACTGGATATTTACCCCAAAGACACAGATGTAGTGGAAAGAAGGGGCACATTCACCCCAGTGTTCATAGCAGCAATGTCCGCAATAGCCAAACTGTGGAAGGAGCCAAGATGCCCTTCAACAAATGAATGGATAAAGAAGATGTGGTCCATAGAGACAATGGAATATTAATCAGCCATCAGACATGATGAATACCCATCATTTGCACCGACATGGATGGAACTGGAGGAGATTATGCTAAGTGAAATAAGTCAAACAGAGAAGGACAATGATCATATGGTTTCACTCATATGTAGAACATAAGGAATAGCATGGAGGGCATTAGGAGAAGGAAGGGAAAACTGAAGGGGGGGAATCAGAGGGGGAGACAATCCATGAGAGATTATGGACTCTGGGAAACAAACAGGGTTTCAGAGGGTAGGGGGGTGGGAAGAGGGATAACAGGGTGATGGGTATTAAGGAGGGCACGTGTTGTAATGAGCACTGGGTATTATACACAAATAACGAATCATTGAACACTACATCAAAAACCCAATGATGTACTCTATGGTAACTAACATAACATAATAAAAAAATTAAATAAATAAAAAGCAGCTACATGAGAGAATGAAGCAAATGTATAGACTCTTCAAAATAGAGGAAAATTCAAACAGTTATTGGTCCCTGGAAGACAAAGACCTTCAAGACAGTGCAGATTTATGAGGTACTTAGAAGATAATCAAGTGCCCTAAGAGGATTGCTTCTGTAAAGCAGTGGTGCTCCCTCACCTGGAGGAGACAGAAGTGGCCATGATGGCCTTTATTATCTGGTGTATTACTTAAACTCAGAACTCTGAATGTAACCCAAACCAGCACTTCTTTGTAAATGGGGAAAGCTTTTCAAGTGTGTGGAGGCCTTGGTGTCCTCACTGTAGAGTGGAAACTGTCATCATGTCTTATGGGGATGTTGCAGTGAGGAGTAGTGCAAAGAAGAAAAGCAGCCAACACAGCACTCAGCATATGGGACCCTCCTAATAACATTTGCTATCATGTGTGTGTGTGTTTTGGTCCAATGGTGTCGACCTCTGAGAGTCGGGGACCTGGGGCGGTGAAGGAACTGAGAAAAAGAGACCACAGTATAGCGAAGCACAGGGGACCCCGAGCAAACAGCCCGAGGTGCCGAGGTTTATTTTCCATACTCATATACCTTCTACAGCAGAGGCGTAGTAAGGCACATTCCTCCATGTATAGAGGATTAGTCAAGCACGTAAGAATCTTTAAAACAGAATAAAGGAACAAAGAGGGGAGTGCACAGTGTGCTGTTTACAGCTGGCTTCCTATCTACAAAACATCTTCTGCTGCGTACTTTAGAACTGACCACACACGTCCCAAGGGCATTTCAGTCTGATCCTTTCGGGTTATTTTTAATCCTGCAATCTCGAGTTTTCTCAGAGATCTGGGAGTCTGAGTGGACAGGCACCAGTGGTCGTTGTGGCATTCCGTTTCCCACACAATGGCACCTGGAATATTTCATTTCTCAGAAGGAAGCAGTGGGGTGGGCAACAGAGGTAAGACAATAAAAAGTGAGTACACCCCTAGCATGACAACTGCAAATCACAGAGAAGTGTTTATGAGCTGAA
>NW_027400839.1:0-4913 GCF_003265705.2 Callorhinus ursinus
ATTTCCCAGTAGCAAATCCTAAATCTGTCCCTGAACTCTCCTCTTACATGTCTGCAGTCACTTCCTCCCTTGCTCTCTGATTGTATGGTAGACCTTGGGTCCAGCCTAGAATGTGGGGAGAGGGCTTCTCAGCTCCAGAAAGCCCCATGCATAAAATGGGGCTTTGCAAGTAGGGAAGAAGGATCCTCAGGGTCAAGTTGCTTTTTGTTGTTGTTGAATTGCAGAAGTCCTTTATATAATCCAGATATTAATCTCTAACCAGATATGGTTTGCAAATGTTTCCTTCCAATCCATGGGTTGCTCTCACATTTTCTTTGTTAGTGAACTTTAATTGACACACAATGTGACATAGTTTCAGGTGTACAACATAGTGATTGGATAACTCTGTATGTTATGCTCTGCTCAACACAATGTAGCTCCCATCTGACCCCATGCAGCCCCATTAAAATACCATTGACTATATTTCCTATGTTGTACATTTCATCCATATATCCTGTTAATTCCGTAACTGGTACTACCACTCTCCAGATTCTGTCTTTTGATGCACAGAAATTTTCCATTTTGATGTAATCCAATTCATCTATTTTTTTTTATTGTCTTTGCTTTGGGTGTCATATCTAAGAAATCATTGGGAAATCCAGTTTCAATAAGTTTTTGCATTATGTTTGTTTGTAGACTTTTCCTATTTGATTCTTATATTTAGATGTTTGACCTATTTAATTTTTGTACATGATGTGAGATCGAGTCCAACTTCATTCATTTGCATGGCTAGCCAGTGTTCCCAACACCATTGGTTGAATAGATATTTTTCTCCATTTAATGGTCATGACAACCTTCTTGAAAGTCACTGGACCACATATGACAAGGTTTGTTGCTGGGGTGCCTATTCTATTCCATTGATCTCTATGTCTGTCTTTATACCAGACCCCATTATTATCAGTTACTGTAGCTCTGCAGTCAGGAAGTAGGAGTCCTCCAACTTTGTTCTTTTTCAAGATAAGTTTGGCGATTTGAGGCCTCTGAATTTCTGTGTGAATTTTTGGAAGTTCTTCTTTCTGCAAAGCATTTCGTTAAGTATTTGATAGGGAGGTACCTGGCTGGCTTAGCTGGTGGAGCATGTGACTCCTGATCTTGGGGTTGTAGGTTTGTGCCCCACATTGGGTGTAGAGAGTACTTAAAAATGAAATCTTAAAACAAGGAACTTGGTAGGAATTACACTGAATTTGTGGATCTCTTTAGATAACACTGTCATCTTAACAAGACTAAGTTTTATCACCATGAACATGGGATGTCTTTCCATTTATTTGTGTCCTCTGTAATTTATTACAGCAATGTTTTATAGATTTCCATATACAGTCTATCAATCATTACAGTGATTGATTAGTAACTTAATTACTAATTAAGTTAATTCCTAAGTATTTGATTCTTTTTTCTGAAGTATTTTATTCTATTTAATGTTATTGCAAATAGAATGGTTTTCCTATTTCTTTTTTGGGTTTTTCATTGTTAGTGTTAGCAACACAGTGATTTTTGTATGTTGATTTTCTATCCGGCAAATTTGTTGAAGTTGTTTATTAGTTCAGTGGTTTTTAGTGGACTCTTTAGGGTTTTGTATATAAAATTTCATGTCATGGGGCGCCTGGGTGGCTCAGTCATTAAGCGTCTGCCTTCGGCTCAGGTCATGATCCCGGAGTCCTGGGATCGAGCCCCACATTAGGCTCCCTGCTCTGCGGGAGGCCTGCTTCTCCCTCTCCCACTCCCCCTGCTCATGTTTCCTCTCTCACTGTCTCTCTCTGTCAAATAAATAAATAAATAATCTTTAAAAAAATTTCATGTCATGTGCAAACAGATATAATGCACTTATTTTTTTACAATTTGATTGCCCTGTGTTTTTTTTCCTCCTAATTATTTTTGCCTGGACTGCTGTACTCTGTTGAATACGGGTGGTGAAAGTGGTACGTTTATCTTCTACCTGATCTTAGAGGAAAGACTGGAGTGTGATGCTAGCTATGGGCTTTTCATGAAAGGCCTTTATTATGTTGCAGTAGTTTCCTCCTATTTGTAAGGGTGCCAATATTCTGTATACAGTAACCACCACTCTACAGAACTTTTTCACCATGAGAGTCAAGCCACAGATCTGTAAGTAAAAGTCTTCTTCACAGTGAGAAAACCTGTAGATTGAAAACTCTTTGATTCCTAAGGTTATGAAGATGGTGCAGGTGGCTCTCATTCCCTAGTAAATTATAACAGTATAAATGCCTTCCCTACTTTGCATGAAGGTGCCTTGGACACAGAGAGGGAAGGGCTGCAAGTCTTCATCCTCCAAAATACATGGAAAGGTATAAAGGAATGAGGCCTGATCTTTTAAAGTCACAGAAGTTCAAGAAAATCACGCCGAAGTCCATGGGAAAAAATTCCTCATGATAATGAGGTTGCTGGCCACATGGGCTAAGATGTCCCTGGTGCTGATGCTACAGTGATGTCCAGGCAGAGCAGACACATGACCGAGGGTCAGAGGGGGAGGTACAGCCTTCTCCTTACAGATCGTCACCTGAACAAAGACACTCCACCTTCTGCAGACAGCAGGGCCATCCTCTGGGGCACCTTTACACATTTTGCTGGGGTCCTAGGAGTGGCTGTCATCTCAGAGGAAGGAGTGTGACCCAAGGCCCCAGGCCCATTCTCATTCCATCACCACCTGTGTTTGTCCACTGAGCCCGTGGCCCAGCCCTCTGTCCCTGCCAGCAACACCACAGTCACAGACAATAAGGACTCTGTGGTCCTGACCTGCTCCACAAATAACACTGGGGTATCCATCCACTGGTTCTTCAATGGCCAGAGTCTAAAACTCATGGACAGAATGCAGCTGTCCCAGGACAACAGCACCCTCACCATATGCCCTGTCAAGAGGGAGGATGCTGGGAATTACCAGTGTGAGGTCTCCAACCGAAGCAATTCCAGCAAAAGTGACCCCATCAGGCTGGATGTGAGCTGTGAGTGACCCTGAACCTCTCCCCCTTCCTCCCTGTATATTTTACTGACAGGGGTATAAAATGGATGTGGGCCTGGAGGAGGTGTGAGCTTCCTTCAGAGCCTCTAAGGAAATTTGGATAAAATACCCAGGAATTAGGTGTATCTTGTTAGCATCTTGGTTGTAATATGTACCAGCCATTGGACCTCAGGCAAGATGCTCATCCTCCTGAGCCTGTTTCCTAATCTAGAAAACTGTAAAGAACAGCTAGTTCTCAGGGCTGTTGTGAGGGTTGTTAATATGAGTTTATGAGATGAAATCCTGAGCCAGCATCATACACAGATTCGGGGCTCAGTCAAATATAACAGCTATTGTTCTTTTGTTACTAACGTTTTTGTTACTAGCTGTAACGTCTCAGGGAATTGAGATTAAGATTTGTCTTATCACCTTCCAGCTCTGTGACATTCACTGATTTACTGAAGCCCTTTACACGCTCAGATACTCATTTTGCACAGTGGGGGTGACACCCAGCCCCCTCATGGACAGCAAAGCAGCAGATGAGATAATCCTAAATTATTTCCCACATGCCTGGCACAGAGCCGACCTCAAAAGCAGTCACCTAATATTCTCTTTAATCAGTGAAGAGTGGACTGTTAAGGACCTCCTTCTAATACCACCGATGATGATGGAACAGAAGACAAGAGGAAGAGGCATAATGTGAGAGCAAAATGAACAGGATGCCAGGGCTGGCCCCAGGGGTGGGGATAAAATGTGAAGATTGGAGTAAGTCCAGGATTTCACTGAGGAACAGAATGACGCAAGGGTCCAGGGGGTGGGGACACTGTGGTGACAACACACACACCAGGCAGACCTCAGTGGCCTTTCTTTCCTCCCTAACCAGGCCCTTCCCCCACGGCCTCTCCTGGTTTCCCCAGATTTGACTTGAGACTCCTACCCCTTCCTTTTTCTTCTTATTTCAGATGGAAGAAGCACCACAGGTCTCCCTGTGGGGTCCATCATTGGCATTGCAGTCGGGGTCCTGGTCGGACTGGCACTGTCGGCCGCCCTGGGGTGTCTCCTGCTCCACACAAGGACTGGAAGGTACGATGGCATTTCCCACAAGCTGATCCAGTCCCCCAGCTGAGCCCTGGCCAGGAGGGGACCCCACCCTGACCTAGGATTCTGGGCTGGCTCTTCCAGGCACCCAACTGCCCCCTCGATTTTCCCTCTCATTCCCTCTGGCTCCTTCCTCACCAGCTGCTGCCTGGGGTGCTTCCTTCACATATTCCTCAGTTATAAATTAGGGGCAACTAGGGAACAGCCCCTCAGGGTTGTCCTGGTTCAATTGGCAAACCTGCAGTGGTGCTTCCAGGACTAAGTGCTCAATAAACAGCACTTCCCGTGTTTTATTTATGTCCACACTCCCTGTGAGGGGGAGTTGCAGCCTCAGGATCTGAGGCTGGTCCTGGTCAAGGTCACACAATGGAGAGTAGAAGATCCTGACAGGCCAGGTGGGGTCATCCCCCAAATGGCAGATGTGGGAACCATAGCCCCTGTTGTGTGAGAGCAGAGAACCTGGGCTCAGCCAGGGGGAGGTCCTGGGATGCCCTTTATGCCTCTTGTCCAGGCAGATGGAGATAAAAGATGGTCCACTATCACATTTCAACATCTCCTGGCCTGAGGGGGCAAGGGTGTGACCACAGCAGGGGCACCACATTCAGAGATCCAGCTTACTTACCTGGGGCTCCCCAACTGTCCTTCAAATGCAGCTGCAGGCTTGACCCTTCTACTAGGTCAAACCTTCATGTTTGATTCCTTTTCTGGGTCCTCCATCCCTTTCAGGACACTTTCTCCTAGATGCCCATCAGCCTACGGGTCTTCACCTCTGGGCTCCAAAGACCTTTCCTAATCCCCTCTCCTGGGCCCTCCCTCTCCTAAACAG
>NW_027400840.1:0-4912 GCF_003265705.2 Callorhinus ursinus
GGAAGGAAACAGGCATCAAAATCCGAGAGGCACAGAGAACCCCTCTCAAAATCAATAAAAATAGGTCAACACCCCGACATCTAATAGTAAAATTTATGAGTCTCAGAGACAAAGAGAAAATCCTGAGAGCAGCTCGGGAGAAGAAGTATAGGTATAGGTATATAACCTGTAATGAAGAAACATTAAATTGGCAACAGACCTATCCACAGAGACGTGGCAGGCCACAAAGGACTGGCATGATATATTCAGAGCACTAAACAAGAAAAATAGGCAGCCAAGGATACTATATCCATCTAGTCTGTCATTGAAAATAGAAGGAGAGATAAAAAGCTTTCAGGACAAAGACTAAAGGAATTTGCAAACACAAAACCAACCCTACAAGAAATATTGAAAGGGGTCCTCTAAGCAAAGAGAGCACCTAAAACCAGCATGGACCAGAAAGGATCATAGACAATATACAGCTAACTGTCAACTTACAGGCAATATAATGGCACTAAGTTCATAACTTTCAGTAGTTACCCTGAGTGTAAATGGGCTAAATGCTCCAATCAAAAGACACAGGCTATCAGATTAGATTAAAAAACAAGACCTGTCGATACGCTGTCTGCAAGAGACTCATTTTAGACCCAAAGACACCCCCAAATTGAAAGGGAGTGGAAAACCATTTACCATGCTAATGGACACCAAACGAAAGCTGGGGTGGCAATCTTTATATCAGACAAATTAGATTTTAAACCAAAGACTGTAATAAGAGACAAGGAAGGACACTGTATCCTACTTCAAGGGTCTATCCAACAAGAAGATCTAACAGTTGTAAATATCTATGCCACTAACATGGAGCAGCCAATTATATAAGGCAATTAATAACCAAAGCAAAGAAACACATTGACAACAATATAATACTAGTGGGGGACGTTAACACCCCCCTAACTGAAATGGACAGATCATCTAAGCAAAAGATTAACAAGGAAATAAAGACTTTAAATGACACACTGGACCAAATGGACTTCACAGACATATTCAGAACATTCCATCCCAAAGCAACGGAATACACATTCTTCTCTAGTGCCCATGGAACATTCTCCAGGCTTGATCACATCCTAGGTCACAAATCAGGTCTCCACCAGTACCAAAAGATTGGGATTATTCCCTGCATATTTTCAGACCACAGTGCTTTGAAACTAGAACTCAATCACACGAGGAAAGTCGGAAAGAATTGAAATACATGGAGGCTAAAGAGCATCCTACTAAAGAATGAATGGGTCAACCAGGAAATTAAAGAAGAATTAAAAAAATTCATGGAAACAAAAGAAAATGAAAACACAACTTTTCAAAATGTTTGGGATGCAGCTAAGGCAGTCTTGAGAGGAAAGTATAGAGCAATACAAGCCTTTCTCAAGAAACAAAAAGGTCTCAAATACACAACCTAACCCTACACCTAGAGGAGCTAGAGAAAAAAACAGCAAATAAAGCCTAAACCCAGCAGGAGAAGAGAAATAATAAAGATCAGAGCAGAAATCAATGAAATAGAGATCAAAAGAACAGTAGAACACATCAATGGAACTAGGAGCTGGTTCTTTGAAAGAATGAACAAGATTGATAAACCCCTGGCCAGACTTATCCAAAAGAAAAGAGAAATGACCCAAATCAACAAAATCATGAATGAAAGAGGAGAGATCACAACTAACGCCAAAGAAATACAATTATAAGAACATATTATGAGCAACTCTGTACCAGCAAATTAGATAACCTGGAAGAAATGGATGCATTTCTAGAGATGTATCAACTACCAAAATTGAACCAGGAAGGAGTAGAAAATTGAACAGACCTATAACCACTAAGGAAATTGAAGCAGTCATCAAAAATCTCCCAACAAACCAAAGCCCAGGGCCAGGTGGCTTCCCAAGGGAATTCTACCAAACATTTAATGAGAAATTAATATTTATTCTCCTGAAACTGTTCCAAAAAATAGAAATGGAAGGAAAACTTCCAAACTCGTTTTATGAGGCCACCATTACCTTGATCCCCAAACCAGAAAAAGACCCCATCAAAAAGGAGAATTAGACTAATATCCTTGATGAACATGGACGCAAAAATTCTCACCAAAATACTAGCCAGTAGGATCCAACACTACATTAAAAGGATCATTCACCACGACCAAGTGGGATATATCCCTGGGCTGCAATGTTGGTTCAACATCCGCAAATCAATCAACGTGCTACAATACATTAACAAAAGAAAGAACAGGAACCATATGATCCCCTCAATAGATGCAGAAAAGGCATTTGACAAAGTACAGCATCCTTTCTTGATCAAAAGGCTTCAGAGTATAGGGATAGAGGGTACCTACCTCAATATCCTAAAAGCCATCTATGAAAAACCTACAGCGAATATCATTCTCAATGGGGAAAGGCTGAGAACTTTGCCCCTAAGGTCAGGAACGCGGCAGGGATGTCCACTCTCACCACTGCTATTCAACATAGTATTAGAAGTCCTAGCCACCGCAATCAGACAACAAGAAGAAATCAAAGGCATCCAAATCGGCCAAGAAGAAGTCAAACTCTCACTCGTTGTGGATGGTATGATACTTTATGTGGAAAATCCAAAAGACTCCACCCCAAAACTGCTAGAACTCATTCAGGAATTCAGTAAAGTGGCAGGATATAAGATCAATGCACAGAAATCAGTGGCATTCCTATACACCAACAACAAGACTGAAGAGAGAGAAATGAAGGAGTCGATCCCATTTACAACTGCACCCAAACCATAAGATACCTAGGAATAAATCTAACCAAAGAGGCAAAGGATCCGTACTCAGAAAACTATAAAAGACTCATGAAAGAAATTGAGGAAGACAGAAATGGAAAAACGTTCCATGCTCATGGATTAGAAGGACAAATATTGGGAAGGGGTCAATGCTACCTAGAGCAATCTACATATTCAATGCAATCCCCATCAAAACACCATCCACTTTTTTCAAAGAAGTGGAACAAATAATCCTAAAATTTGTATGGAAACAGAAGAGAGCCCGAATAGTCAGAGGAATGTTGAAAAAGAAAAGCAAAGCTGGCAGCATCACAATTCCGGACTTCCAGCTCTAGTACAAAGCTGTCATCATCAAGACAGTATGGTACTGGCACAAAAACAGACACATAGATCAACGGAACAGAATAGAGAGCCCAGAAATGGACCCTCAATTACATGGTCTACTAATCTTTGACAAAGCAGGAAAGAATGTCCAATGGAAAAAAAAGACAGTCTCTTCAACAAATGGTGTTGGGAGAATTGGACAGCCACATGCAGAAGAATGAAACTGGACCATTTCCTTACACCACATGCAAAAATAGACTCCAAATGGTTGAAAGACCTCAATGTGAGACAGGAGTCCATCAAAATCCTAAAGGAGAACACAGGCAGCAACCTCTTCGACCTCAGCCGCAGCAACTTCTTCCTAGAAACATCGCCAAAGGCAAGGGAAGCAAGGGCAAAAAAGGACTTTTGGGATTTCATCAAGATAAAAAACTTTTGCAGAGCAAAAGAAACAGTCAACAAAACTAAAAGACAACCGACGGTATGGGAGAAGATATTTGCAAATGACGTATCAGATAAAGGGCTATTATCCAAAATCTATAAAGAACTTATCAAACTGAACACCCAAAGAACAAATAATCCAATCAAGACATGGGCAGAAGATATGAGCAGACATTTTTCCAAAGAAGACATCCAAATGGCCAAAAGACACATGAAAAAGTGCTCAACATCGCTCGGCATCAGGGAAATCCAAATCAAAACCTCAATGAGATACCACCTCACACCAGTCAGAATGGCTAAAATAAACAAGTCAGGAAACGACAGATGTTGGTGAGGATGCAGACAAGGGGGATCCCTCCTACACTGTTGGGAATGCAAGCTGGTGCAACCACTCTGGAAAACAGTATGGAGTTTCCTCAAACAGTTGAAAATAGAGCTACCATACGATCCAGCAATTGCACTATTGGGTATTTACCCCAAAGATACTAATGTAGGGATCCGAAGGGGTTCGTGCACCCCAATGTTTATAGCAGCAATGTCCACAATAGCCAAACTGTGGAAAGAGACAAGATGTCCATTGACAGATGAATGGATAAAGGAGAGGTGGTATATATACACAATGGAATATTATGCAGCCATCAAAAGAATGAGGTCTTGCCATTTGCAACCACATGGATGGAACTGGAGGGTGTTATGCTGAGTGAAATAAGTCAGTCAGAGAAAGACATGTATCATATGACCTCACTGATATGAGGAATTCTTAATCCCAGGAAACAAACTGAGGGTTGCTGGAGTGGTGGGGGGTGGGAGGGATGGGGTGGCTGGGTGATAGACATTGGGGAGGGTATGTGCTATCGTGAGCACTGTGAATTGTTCAAGACTGTTGAATCACAGATCTGTACCTCTGAAGCAAATAATACAATATATGTTAAGGAAAAAAAAGCACAAGGGGAAGAATGAAGGGTGGGAAATCGTAGGGGGAGATGAACCATGGGAGATGATGGACTCTGAAAAACAAACTGAGGGTTCTAGAGGGGAGGGAGTGGGGCGATGGGTTAGCCTGGTGATGAGTATTAAAGAGGGCACGTTCTGTATGGAGCACTGGGTGTTATACACAAACAATGAATCATGGAACACTACATTAAAAACTAATAATGTAATATATGGTGATTAACATAACAAAAAATTTTTAAAAATACACTACAATAATACAATATAAATAATAAATAATATAAAATAATATATATAAAATAATCCCTAAACCTCCAAGAAAACGGGGAAGAAAAGGTCCCTCTTTTTTCAGACGTTGTGTCTGTGTGTGATGCCTAAGAAGGTATAGCCATGCCACTGTCCAGTCGAGGATGAAGCCTATACCCAGAAG
>NW_027400841.1:0-4910 GCF_003265705.2 Callorhinus ursinus
CTACCTCTATGGAACTGAGTAAAACATTGAAGTAAGAATTGAAATAACTTGCCAAACATAAAAAAGCTGAATGAAAATAAAAGGTTTCAACCCTAAGTTTAAATATACTTGGCTGTTATGTTATCTAGTCATGTTAGAAGCATTTGGTGACAGAAATAGTAAGCATTCTGGTTCTCCTGTGATTTGTATAACTTTGATTTATTTTTTACAACCCAGCCCAAGGTACATGGCACAATCACAGAAAAGAAGGTATCCTATTGACAAATTTCTTCAAGGCACCCTGCATGTCACTATTCCTCAGACTGTAGATAAAGGGGTTCATCATTTGAGGAATCATGATGTACATCACTGAAGCCACGGTATTCCTCCTGGAAGAGTCACTAACTGCAGAACTAATGTACACACCAACAGCTGTCCCATAGAACAAGGACACAACTGACAGATGAGACCCACAAGTAGAGAAAGCTTTATACTTTCCACCATCTGCTGGCATTCTCAAAACAGAGGAGAAAATTTGAGTGTAAGAGAAAATGATTCCAGAAAGAGGAACACCCCCAAGTAAGCTAGCCAAAAAATACACCAGGATATTATTGATGAGAGTATCAGAGCAGATAAGCTTGATGATCTGACCAAGTTCACAGAAGAAGTGGGGGATGTCCAAGTCCTTACAGAAGGATAGCCATAGGGGTGCCTGGGTGGCTCAGTCGTTAAGCGTCTGCCTTTGGCTCGGGTCATGATCCTAGGGTCCTGGGATCGAGCCCCACATCAAGCCCCACATTGGGCTCCCTGCTTGGCGGGAAGTCTGGTTCTCCCTCTCCCACTCCCCCTGCTTGTTTTCCCTCTCTTGCTTTGTCTCTGTCAAATAAATAAAGTCATTTTTTATTTTATTTTTTTAAGATTTTATTTATTTATTTGAGAGAGAGAGAATGAGAGAGAGCCCGAGAGGGAAGAGGGTCAGAGGGAGAAGCAGACTCCCTGCTGAGCAGGGAGCCCGATGTGGGACTCGATCCCGGGACTCCAGGATCATGACCTGAGCCGAAGGCAGTCGCTTAACCAACTGAGCCACCCAGGCGCCCTAAAATCATTTTTTAAAAAAATAAAGGATAACCATAGCACCATCAGACTATGGAGCAGGGCACTGACAATGCTAATGAGCAGTGAGAGCACTCATCAGCAGGCCACAGAATTGGGGGTTCATAATAACAGGGTACCTCAGGGGATGGCAGATGGCCACATAGCGGTCATAGGCCATGGCTGCAAGGAGAAAATTTTCCAAGCCAACAAAAGTCAAGACAAAGCAGACCTGGGTGAGGCAGCCTGTATAACTGATGCTCTGATTCTGTGCTTGGATGTTCACCAGCATCTTTGGGATGGTGGTTGTGCTTAAACAGATGTCAGTAAAGGACAGGTTGGAAAGGAAGAAGTACATAGGGGAGTGGAGGTGGGAGTCAGAGATGACAGCCAGGATGTTGAGCAGGTTTCCCAGGACAGTAACCAGGTATGTGGACAGGAGTAGGCTGAAGAGTAGGGGCTGCAGTTCTGGATCATATGTCAATCCTAAGAGAAAGAATTCTGAAAATACTGTTTGGTTTCTGGGTTCCATATTGTTGGTGAATCTGATGGAAAAGATGGAGTGAAAATTTAAAAAAAAGAAAAGAAAAGGAACAGTCCTTGGATGAGCCACAACAATATCACCTGGGAATTGTTAGAAGTACAAATTCTGGTATCATTCCAGATATACTGCTAATAAACTGAGTTGAGGACCAGCGATCTATTTTTGGCAAGCCCTCCAGATGAATTTGATATACACCCAACTTTGAGAGCCAGTGCTTTTAGAAAAATGAAAGAAAAAAAACGAAACAAAACAAAACAAAAAAACCAACTATTGAGGATCCATGTGAATGTTCCAACTTTCCCTCTGCTAATTTTTCCCTCTTTCATCATTTCTCACTCTTCTTCCCATTTTCCCTCTATGCCTCCCCCCCTTTTTTTTGGATCACCAGCTTTGTCAGAAGTATTGCTTGCCTTCAAACAAACAGAAAGACAAGAATGAAGTTATCCAATCTATCCTACAGAGTCTGCTGTCCAATCCTTGACATGCTCAGAATCATCTGAAAGGTGTGTCAAATTACTGATGAGTTAAATCATATTATTACTCCATTCTCCCATGGGGACACTTAGGTGAGGTAAGATTACATCATGGATGTGAAGTACACAGTGTGTGGCAAAAACTAGGTCTGAGGTCAGGTCATCTGACTGCTGAGTTGACCATCCCCCTTTTTTTTTTAAGTATTTATGTTTTTACTGAAATTCCAGCTAATTAACATACAGTGCAATATTAATTTCAGGTAATAGTACAGTGATTCAACACCTCCACACAATACCAGGTGATCAACACAAGTGCCTTCCTTGATCCCCATCATCTACCCAATCCCTCCACCCCCTCCCCTCTGGTAACCATCCATTTGTTCTCTATAGTTAAGAGTCTGTTTTTTGGTTTGTCCCCTTCTCTCTCTTTTCCCCCTATGCTCGTTTGTTTCTTAAATTCCACTTATGGGACGACTTGACTGTCTTGACCAATCATTGTTAATTCTTCTGGATGATATGGCATTAGTATTCCTAAACCATCTCATGTTTCATAAATTCCTTTCTTTAAAATTTAGTATTTTCATCTTGATAAATGCCTTAAATCTTTCCTTTACCTATAAGGCATGTCCACCTCTACCCATGACAGAGTAACAGTGAGAAAAAAATGTAGCAGGTCATGGAATCCATTCAAGTATATGCTCTGCACCTGAGCATAGATTGAAAAATGTTGCTTATAAACTTGAAAGTAATGAGACTCCTCCATGGAAATACTACTCATCTATGTTAGTGGTTCATTCTAAGAGAAACTAGGCAACTATGTCAGTGATCTCTATCCTTAGGATCTTTTCCACCCAAGGTGATAGGTGGCATATCATTTTTATAAAAAGACACTTCTCCAAAGAAGACATACAAATGACTAACAGACACATGAAAAAATGTTCAACATCATTAGCCATCAGGGAAATTCAAATCAAAACCACATTGAGATACCACTTTACACCAGTTAGAATGGCAAAAATTAACAAGGCAGGAAACAAATGTTGGCAAGGATGTGAAGAAAGGGGAACCCTCTTACACTGTTGGTGCAAATGTAAGCTGGTACAAACACTTTGGAAAACAGTACGGAGGTTTAATTTAAATTAAAAATTTAAATTTTAAATTTAAAAATTTAAAAATAGAGCTACCCTATGACCCAGCAATTGTACTACTGGATATTTACCCCAAAGACACAGATGTAGTGGAAAGAAGGGGCACATTCACCCCAGTGTTCATAGCAGCAATGTCTGCAATAGCCAAACTGTGGAAGGAGCCAAGATGCCCTTCAACAA
Source organism: Callorhinus ursinus (assembly GCF_003265705.2). Lineage (NCBI taxonomy): Eukaryota > Metazoa > Chordata > Mammalia > Carnivora > Otariidae > Callorhinus > Callorhinus ursinus. Next base: position 3,417 of record NW_027400841.1, read on the forward strand.
ATGAATGGATAAAGAAGATGTGGTCCATAGAGACAATGGAATATTAATCAGCCATCAGACATGATGAATACCCATCATTTGCACCGACATGGATGGAACTGGAGGAGATTATGCTAAGTGAAATAAGTCAAACAGAGAAGGACAATGATCATATGGTTTCACTCATATGTAGAACATAAGGAATAGCATGGAGGGCATTAGGAGAAGGAAGGGAAAACTGAAGGGGGGGAATCAGAGGGGGAGACAATCCATGAGAGATTATGGACTCTGGGAAACAAACAGGGTTTCAGAGGGTAGGGGGGTGGGAAGAGGGATAACAGGGTGATGGGTATTAAGGAGGGCACGTGTTGTAATGAGCACTGGGTATTATACACAAATAACGAATCATTGAACACTACATCAAAAACCCAATGATGTACTCTATGGTAACTAACATAACATAATAAAAAAATTAAATAAATAAAAAGCAGCTACATGAGAGAATGAAGCAAATGTATAGACTCTTCAAAATAGAGGAAAATTCAAACAGTTATTGGTCCCTGGAAGACAAAGACCTTCAAGACAGTGCAGATTTATGAGGTACTTAGAAGATAATCAAGTGCCCTAAGAGGATTGCTTCTGTAAAGCAGTGGTGCTCCCTCACCTGGAGGAGACAGAAGTGGCCATGATGGCCTTTATTATCTGGTGTATTACTTAAACTCAGAACTCTGAATGTAACCCAAACCAGCACTTCTTTGTAAATGGGGAAAGCTTTTCAAGTGTGTGGAGGCCTTGGTGTCCTCACTGTAGAGTGGAAACTGTCATCATGTCTTATGGGGATGTTGCAGTGAGGAGTAGTGCAAAGAAGAAAAGCAGCCAACACAGCACTCAGCATATGGGACCCTCCTAATAACATTTGCTATCATGTGTGTGTGTGTTTTGGTCCAATGGTGTCGACCTCTGAGAGTCGGGGACCTGGGGCGGTGAAGGAACTGAGAAAAAGAGACCACAGTATAGCGAAGCACAGGGGACCCCGAGCAAACAGCCCGAGGTGCCGAGGTTTATTTTCCATACTCATATACCTTCTACAGCAGAGGCGTAGTAAGGCACATTCCTCCATGTATAGAGGATTAGTCAAGCACGTAAGAATCTTTAAAACAGAATAAAGGAACAAAGAGGGGAGTGCACAGTGTGCTGTTTACAGCTGGCTTCCTATCTACAAAACATCTTCTGCTGCGTACTTTAGAACTGACCACACACGTCCCAAGGGCATTTCAGTCTGATCCTTTCGGGTTATTTTTAATCCTGCAATCTCGAGTTTTCTCAGAGATCTGGGAGTCTGAGTGGACAGGCACCAGTGGTCGTTGTGGCATTCTGTTTCCCACACAATGGCACCTGGAATATTTCATTTCTCAGAAGGAAGCAGTGGGGTGGGCAACAGAGGTAAGACAATAAAAAGTGAGTACACCCCTAGCATGACAACTGCAAATCACAGAGAAGTGTTTATGAGCTGAA
>NW_027400842.1:0-4907 GCF_003265705.2 Callorhinus ursinus
GTTTAAGGCAACACAGAGCAGAAAACTGGCACCTAGACTCACCGTTCTCAGGCAGGTTTCCCGTTCCTAAAGCTGGGTCATAAGGTAGCTCTATTTTTAACTTCTGGAAGTCTGGGAACTCTGTCACACTGAGGCACCTCCCATTTTCATGAGACTCCAGGGATCCTGAGACCACTTTGTCAGACCCAGAATTCCACCTAGCTTCCCCAACTAAGCACCTTTAAGCCGGGAACACACCCAAAATAGCAAACTTCTCAATGTGACCATTTTGTGCTCCGCTGCTGATAAAACTTTGCAGCATCCTCCTCAAGCCGACTCCCTCCCCCTCAGCTGTATCCTCAGCTATAGCACATGAGATTCACGTCTCCACACCTCCTACCTTCCAAACGGTGGTCACGTTTCTACTTGTAGACTTGCAGCATCTGTTTTCTCAGATACTTGATTGATTTCCTGGGTGTTAAGAATGATCTGATAACTATGTAGCTGTATTCAAGGGAGGAGATAAAACTTAACTCCTCCCCCTAGAACTTTCTCACTGGATTCTGGACATGAAGACTGTGAACTTAATGACAGGCTGGATTTTGTCATCTCATTTCTATGAGAGCTGAATATCGTTTTGTCAAGCAGACTTGTGACAAAGCTTTATCCTTTCTAGGTTTAGGTTTATTGTGCGAAGATGAACCAAACATAAGATCTACCATTTTCTACACTTATACTTAAGCTCTGATGGAAGAAGGGAGAGTAGCATCTCCTCGAGTGCCATGTTGTCGACTTACCCCTGAAGTGTGACGTTTCCTGAGGTCTAATGGCCCATGTCTTCATTAATATCGGTGTCAGCGTTTAGTGAATGGTGACCCTGAGTGACACATTTAGCTTTCTACTAGTTAAGCCTTTCTGCCTCACCATGAACTTCACTATGAATACATCCCAAATATGAATTTTTCATCTTGAAGGAAAGTTAACCTGCTTTCTTTTAAAACGTGGTTTCCTGACAATGTCAGCAGGGTCACTGAGACAGCCATAGGTCATTGGCAATCTGACCTTCCTGGTGACTGGCCACCCACATGGAGCCAACCTGAGAATGTCCTGGTGATTGGCCACGACATAGTTGTGACATCACAAGAAGGCATTGGGATGCCCCAGTGCTGTTATAAAGCATGGCAAAGACTGAAGCTGCACTAAGGACAGAAATGGCCCTCAGCCACAGCTCTTCCTGCTATTCCTCAAATTCTCTGCCCACTTCTCCTCTCTGCCCATGGCAAGCCTCCTGCCCACACCTCCTGTCATGCACCTGGCAACTCCTAGTCCAGTTTCGCACTGTGAGTATGGCCTGGCTGCTCAGGGACACATTCCCATTTTTCATATGGGAGTTGGACACTAGAAATCAGAGCACCATGAATTCTCTACCACCTGGGCCCCACACCTCTGGGTTCTCAATACAGCTCAGCACAGGAACACTGAGTCCACTTCCTGAGGGTTCACTGTGCATACTACTACTCTGGAGCCCTCCAACACAGCTCAGCACAGGAACCATGAATGACTTGAATATCCATCTGACCCAAATTTGCAAAATGTGTACAATGTCTCCAGACTCCTGACAGAGAGGGAATTTTATGAAACAAGTAAGTACTGGGAGATGGACTCACCACATCGTTGACACAGTGTCAGTCCTTGAAACACATGCCCTGAGACCAAAAGCTGTCTGACCTCACTCAGCAGTTGAAATACTACAACAACTACTACTACTACTACTACTACTACTACTACTACTAATTGTATGAGGATGAAATACTCTCAAAATTTCTGTTAAGTCCATCTGGTCCAGTATGTCATGCAAAGCCCTGTTTCCTTGGTGATCGGCTTAGATGATGTGTGCATTTCTGTGAGTGGGGTGTTAAAGTCCCCTCCTATTATTGTATTATTTCCAAAGTGTTTCTTTAATTTTATTATTAATTGTATATATATTTTGGTGTTCCCATGTTAGGGGCATCAATATTTAAAATTGTTAGATCTTTTTGTGGTCTAGACCCCCTTATTATGATATACTGTCCTCTTTATCATTATTACCAGTCTGGTTTAGAATCTAGTACGTCTAATATAAGGATGGCTACTCCACCTTTCTTCTCATGTCCACTAACATGATGAGTGGTTCTCCACCCATCACATTCATCTGGTGGTGTTCGCGTTTAAAATGAGTCTTCTGTAGACAGCATATTGATGGGCCTTGTTTTTTATCCATTCTGGTACCACATATTTGTTGACTGGAGCATTTTATCCGTTTACATTCCTAGTAATTACTGAAAGGCATGAAGATAGTGCTATTATATTACCTACAACTGTTTCTGTAGATTGTCTCTGTTCGTTTTTGGTCTTTACTACTTTTGGGTGCCCTTGCCACTCAAAGGAAACCCTTTAATATTTCTTCCAGGGCTGGTTTAGTGTTCACAAATTCCTTTTGTTTTTGTTTATCGTGGGAGCTCTTTATATCTCCTATTCTGAAAGACAGCCTTTCCGGATACACTATTCTTGGCTGCCTATGTTTCCCATTTAGCACACTGAATACACCATACCAGTCCTTTCTCGCCTGCTAGCTTTCTCTGTACAGGTCTGCTGCCAGCCTCATGGGTCTACCCTTGGAAGTGAAGGACCTCTTGTCCTGAGCTGCTTTCAGGATTTTCTCTTTATCTTTGCAATTTGCAAACTTTATATTGAGGTGTTGACCTACATTTATTGATTTGGAGAGGGGTTCCTGTGCCTTCTGACCTTAAATGCCTGTCTTCTTCCCCAGATTAGGGAAGTTCTCTCCTATAATTTGGTCAAATAAACCTTCTGCCTCTTTCTCGGGGTGCTCATCTCCTAGGACACGTATAATACGGATGTCAGTTCACTTCATGGACTTGCAGAGTACTCAGTATCCCTTCGGGATCTAATAGTTTTCTTTCTCTCTTCAGCTTTCTTATTTTCCATGATTTTATCTTCTATATCACTGATTCATTCTTCTGCCTTACTCATCCACCTTGTATAGCCTCAACTTAGACTCCATCTCAGGAACAACATTTTCAATGTTGGCCTCGTAGATTTTTGTACTTTTATGTCTACAGTAAGGGAATTTCTAGTACTTTCAATGCTAGTTTGAAGCCCAGCTAATATGTTTAAAAGCATTGTTTTCAATTCTATTTCAGAGATCGTACAATATTATATATTGATTAAATCCCTACCAGTGAGTACTACTTCCTCTTCTTTCTTTTGGGAAGAATTCTCCAGCTCCTCATTTGATCCAGAAAAAGGAAAGACATGAAAGAGCAATAACAACAACAGCTAATTTTGAGGTGGACTTGTCCTAGGAGAACAATCCCTCCAACGCACAGGGAGGCAATCCTAGGTGTAAACTGCTGCAGCCTCCAGTAGGTGTTGCTGTTTTGCTCCCTATAGGCTTTCAGCTCTGTTGGGCGTGATGAACGTGGCATGGCCCCCTCTCTCACCCTGGTGCTGAAAATTCATACTCCCACTCTTCTGTGAGCCCTCTCTGAAAAGCAATCATTCTTGTCTCCCTGCCATTCAGCAGAAGTCTGTGTTCAACCCTGCCTTTGTGCAAGCTTTTTTTTAAAAATTTCAGGTGAAGAAATGAGTTTACCTCAAATTTGATAGACTCCTTGGGTGCGGACCCTTTCTGTTCCGAGGGAGGGAGGGGGTCTTGTCAGGCTTCTACATTTTCTGAGCCTCTGCCAGGAGAGTGATTGGATGACCATGCAGCCATTCAGTCTTTGACAACACAGAGCAGAAAACAGCCCCTAGGCTCCCTGGTTCAGCCAGCTTTTTGCCTCCTGTGCCTGGGAACTCTGCTGCACCAAGGCACCACCTGTTCTTGTCACCCCAGGGATCCTAAGGGTAAGCTGTTACACCTGGGAGTCCTACTTGCTTCACCACCTGAGCACCTTTAAGCCAAGAACTTCGCTCATGTAGCCAACACGTAAAAGTTCTGATTTTGTGCTCTGCTGGTTATGATACTTTGCAGTAGTCTCCTCTAGTAGTCTCCCTCCCCTCCACCATATCCTCAGCTATATCACACTGGATTCAAGTCTCCCAACCTCCTCAATTTCAAACCGTGATTGCTTTTCTATTTGTAGACTTGCAGCACTTGTTTTCTCCCATCTCTGATTGATATCTCAGGTCTTGAGAATGATTTGATAAACTTCTAGTTGTATTCAAGGAATGAGACAAACTTAGGGCCCCCCCTTCACCTCTACCATCTTAACTCTGCACATACATTTTAACCCCTGGATTTCTGAGTTTGTTCAGTGGGAAAAGATCTTAGTCCTGGCAACAAAGAACTCAATGTCCCCAAGGCAGAGATCCATCACCCATGCCCTATAGATGTGCAGAGAAGCTCCACAAGCCCGGGATGCTCTGCTGTCTTGAACTCAGGCCATGTCACCTGCTCCACTACCCAGTCAGTCCCCATAGACAGCGAGGTGCCAGACCCTTGAAGCCTACAAGGAGGAAGCCTCGACAGCACCCCAGTGTTTGCTCAGCATCCCTAACACAACCAGGCACACTCTACTTATAGGTTGGGATACATGGTTCAGGAACAGACAGGGGCTGGATTTGTGCCTCAAACCGGTCTCTAACTCAATTTTCCTATTGGTTTCTAAATGTTTTTTAGATGTCATCTGGCTAGATGTAAATACAGCCACATAAAACCTCTGGATGTTTTAATTACATCTAGTCCGACCTTTGAAAACAAACGGGTAAAGTGCCACCAACCTGGTAACGGCCCTGCACGGAATTGAATTGAAATGTCAGCCATAACCCTTCGCATTAAGTGTTACATTACTTTCAGTGGTACAGTACAGTGATTCAATAATTCTGTTCCGTACTCACTGCTCATCAGAAGTGTGCTCTTCATC
>NW_027400843.1:0-4906 GCF_003265705.2 Callorhinus ursinus
TCTCCGTGGGCAGCTGCCGGGTCACCTGCCGGCTCCTGGTCTCCTCCTGAAGTCACTGCAGGCACCAGCCCTCCCTCCAGATCGGGCTCTAGCTCTTCAGGTGGTGGAGCAGCTGTGAGAGGAGAAAAGCTCACCCCTGTGCTTACTTTCCATGGGCCTTTGCAGAGACAGAGCCCAGCCCAGGGCCTCCCAGAGAAGCCACAGCCGGGAAGGAACCCTCACGGGGACGTCTCCCCAACTGCAGTCCACCCGCACTGTGCTCTGTGCCCAGTCGTTGCTCGTGGCCCCACACCAGCCTCTGGGGGCTCCTCCCTGTGGGGCTGCACCGACCCGTCCCCACACACCACAAACACCCAGCCCCACCCTTCTCACCCTCGGCCTCGGCCTCCATGGGCTCCGGCTCCTGGACCACTGTCCGGTGGACGACCACCTGGGACGGTGGTCCGCGTGGTGTCGGAGGTCTTGCGTGGCAATCCCCAGCACCTGTTTCTTGGGATGCCTTTGGGGTCACCCCCTCTGTCAGGGAGGAGGGCACGTCCGCCAGCTGCCTCTCCGTGTCCTCCGTGGCCTTCTGCAAAGACAGGGACCGGTAGCCGGCCCCAAGGCATCACAGCCCTGCCCGGCCATCCGCACTGTCCTCCTGCCCAGTCCCCACCCCTGTGACCCCTCTTTACACACACACTCACACACACACGCACACACACATGTGCACACTCACACACACACACACACAGGGAGGGCACCTGGGGCTACACAGGTCATCAGAGCGAGTGGGGCTGGGTGGCCGGCTCTGGGCCTCCTGCTGTCACCTTTCTGTCCTTCCGACCAAATGGCCAGAGGCGGTGGGGAGTCCTGACATGAAATCCCCAGCGGGGGACACCGTCCTCAAGGCGTGCCTTCTTCCACCTGCAGCCTCGGGACCTCGGCAGGCAACACGCGAACATCTTGCTTTGAGGATCTCCAATGAAATGAGCTGGGCACGGGGCTGTCTGTGGAATGTGGGTGCCTGGTTACCGGGGTTCCAAATTCTGTTGGGCTCTGTTGTCAGGGAAGTGAGGTCACCACTGCCTGGGGTCCCCTTACCCAACTTCCTCCTCACACAAGAGCCCCCCGAGGGGCCCCCTCCCCCGCTGCGGAATGCTCACCCTCCCCCCATGCCCCATGCATACAGTGACACCCTCACAGCCCACCCACAGCCCCGGGAGGCCTGGGTGCAGCCGGTGTCCCTGCTGTGAGGACACAGAGCTGGGTTCAGACCGGACTCCTGCGCATGCCCAGGGCTATGACCCTGGAGAGACCCCGTGCCTCTCAGGGCCTCCCCAGGCTCCCCATCTGCACATCGGGGTATTCTGGCTTCTAGTTCTAGGGATGCCATCAGGGGTAGGACCTCTACACATGTTCCGTGCCTGCTATCACAGGAGGCTGGTGCATTCTTGGCAATGCAAGGATGAGCCAAGGAGCTGGGCTTGGCATGGAACACAGCTCAGAGGGGCTTGGGTCTGCTCTGGGGTCCAGGCAAAGCCACCCCCCTCCTGCCTGTGTCCCAGCCCCCGTGGGAAGGTAGTAATGAACGGATTCTGACCTTGTCCTCTCACAACACAGACTTCCAGGGGCTCCCATTAGGGTTAGGATCAGGTCCCAGGGCCTTGTCTGTGCCCGTGTGCTGGGCAGTCCCCAGCGTGGCCCCTGGCACCCCTGAATCCTGGTCACGCATCCCTGTGGAATGCCCTCCCCTCCAGGGTGGATGGCCTGTGTGACGGCGCTCTCCGGAATAGAATGGCACAAAATGCCGGGATGTCATTTCCAAGCTGGTGGAGGAAAGTCTATGACTTCTGGTTCCCTCTGTCCTGTGTTCATTCTCTGTCTCCTTCTCTGTCTCTGGGTCTGTGTCTCTCCCAGGAGCAGGATCTGTGGGTTCCATGGGCGATGTGAGAAACCTCAGAAGCCTCCCTTGTCCCCGTTTCCCTCTCCGGTCCCGGTGCTCCAGTCCTTCCTAAGGCCTCCTCACCCTGACCAGAGCAGTGATTCTGGATCCTCTTCCACATGGGGACCCTGAGGCTGCAACAAGGAGGGCCCTGACCTTGGTCTCCAGACTGGTGGCCCAGTGCTCTGCCACGTTCTGTGTAGCCAGGTCCTCAGCCCCCCAAGCCCTGAGTCTGTCCTCTGCTGAGAAGGACCTCGAGGGGGTAGAAAACATTTTCCCCAGACTGGGATCACAGGGGGTCGGGGATGGAGATCCAAGGCCAACAGGCTCTTCTACAAGCCTGTGGGACCCTTGGGACACTGCATCTCTGCAGCCCAAGTGACAGCAGAGGAAGCTGAGGCCTTTTGTGCTGCAGCCCCTCTGGACTTGGGGGTGGGTATCTCTTCCTACTCCCAAGTGCCCAGGGTGGTGGTGGACGCCGGAACCCAGACCCTGTCTTTTCCCAGTGCCCTGGCAACCCCCCGGGCTTCTTGGGGACCCCTGACCATCAGCCTGGCCTGTCTCCCCTCCCCATGCTCTGGATCTGGGTCCTTGCCGGGAGTCCTGATGCCCTGCCCCATGGCCCAGCCGTCTCCAACCTCTTTCTTCTTTCCCCCTTGTCCCCACCTCGCTCCCAGGGTGTCCTCCCCTTCGGACCCCCAGCTGGGCAGTCAGAGTGGTGTGTGTGGGTGGGTTTGCAGGTGCGCATGCCTCTACATGCCTGGGGATGCCAAGGTCATGTCCCCACATGGGACATGGTGGGTAGCTCTCCCCGAGGATCTGAGGGGCTCTCACCCCCAAAGCGACCCTCATGGGAGGGTTGGGGCTGGCCTAGGACTGGAGAGCAGCCCTGCTCCTTGGGCTCTGCACCCCTCATTTGTCTTGGGCCAGTGCCTGCCTCTCTTGACCCAGGTTCCCAACTGTCCCTGAGGGTTGGACATGGAAACGCTTGAACGTGGCTGCTCCTCCAGGGGTAGGTGGGGGACAGGTGCACCAGGCACACAGGCCTCCCAACCGAGAGGGCCAGCCAGGTGTGTCATGGCCAGGTGTGCAAAGGGGACCTGCACGCAGCACCTGTACGGTGAACCAGCCCTGCAGGGGATGTACATGAGCCCCATGGCTCTGCACCTGACCGGTCCCCCACATTCCCTCACCACAGCCGACTGCTCAGTGGCCCCAAATTCCACTGGGCCCCGCAATCACACCCACCCTGGGTGGCAGGCCTTAGGGTGCAGGCCAGGTGGGTAGGACATCTGGGGACGCACAGGTCATTGAATACCCCTCCCCACCCAGCTGCCTTGGAATGCAGACTCCCTCTCAGGGTCCAGCTAAGTGCAGGGCTGGGCCAGAGGACCTGGAGGCATCAGTGGAGGCCGACTCAGGACAGGGAGAAGAGCAGTCTGCCCCTTCCCCTTCTCCTCTCCTCCTTCTGCCTTGTCTTCCTGGCAGGAGCAGGGACAGACGTCCAGCCTGTCCCTGGCGGCAGCCCCGGCTGGAGTCAGAGGAGCGGGAAGGAGGCCGGGGAGGAGGGGCCCGCCAGCAGGATGCCCGAGTGGGAAGGGGGTCGTGACTGTAATGAGGGACCCCGTGGGCATTCAGGGATTTCAGCCCTTTTTAGACATGAGCAGTGGCCCCAGGACTCGGCCCCTGCCCCATCCTTCACTCTCCACAAGGCCCTGCATCCTCCCCAGCCCAGTCCTGGTCCACAGCCAGTCCTCCCTCCGGCCCCAGGGGCTCCACGGGCTGCGAAATCATTACAAGCTGGAACCAAGCCATCCCTATGGGGCCTGGTTCCGGGTCCTGCAGCCCCACAGTGAGGAGAGGTGAGGCCAGGCAGGAGCAGGGAGAGGGCAGAGTGGACTCTCCCTGGGGGCCATGGATCCCTGGTCAGTGCAGACCCTGTTGTGTGCTGGCCCCTAAGGCACCCAGATTCCAGCTCCCGGTCAGGCTCCGGGAGGGAGACCAGAGTGTGGCTCCTGCTACCTCAGACATGTCACTCTGTCCTGTAGCTACAGCCTGTCCCACCAGCTGAACTCCCCCTCCTAGTCAGCCAGCTCACCTTCACGGTCAAGAACAGGCCATCATGAAGGTCAGGGGCCAGTGCGTGGCTGCTCAGGCAGGGGAGGGCTCACGTTCAACTCAGGGAGTCTCTGGCTGGTCTAGCAGGGGCTCTGGAGGCCTGGCTTTCCAGCTTCTCTGCTGACCAGCTCTGGGACTGGAGCCATTTACCTCCCCTCTCTGGGCCTCGCTCTCCTCCTCTGTGCAATGGGGTGATGCTGAATGATCCCTCCCATGGCAGGAACATGTGGAGTGCTGGTGATCGACGTAAGCTGGGCACAGAGCCTGGATTGCAGAGTGCAGAGGGGGATGGTGATCGGTGTGGGCAGTGAGCACTCCTTCCCCCAAAAGCAATTCAGCTCTTTGATGCAGCCACCAGGCCCCTGGCTGGGATCCCAGGAGCAGTGACCGACCACACTCCTGACATCAGGCCCCTGCGTGTGGCTCTTCCTCAGCACTGGGACACGGTGGGGACCCCGGCACACGGGGCCAGCTCCTCTCTCTGAGGGAAGGAGAACAAAGACTTTCCTTGGGGTCCCACAAGGCGCCGTAGGCCTAAGAGGGGAGGAGGCTGCCCCTAAACAGTACATTGAAATTCTGCTTCTGTTAGAAGTTGAGCGTTGGAGTTTGGTTCTTTCACTTGCTGGGCTGATGAGACACACTTGCTCTCCATGACTCCTCCTCAGATGAAGAGCTCTTGCAGGTCCCGGGAGTCCTGGACCTGGGGAGGGGAGAGGGGCCAGTCCCCTCCCTGGCTCCTGCAGGAGACCTGTCCTCCCAAAGACAGGATGGTTTCGGGTCGTGATCCTGGGCCAGGGTTGGAGACAGCTCCTCACTGCTCCTGACTCTGGGGCTGAGGGGGCCTTTCTCAGGCATAGCAACGCC
>NW_027400844.1:0-4906 GCF_003265705.2 Callorhinus ursinus
TAAAAAGAAACAAAATACAGGTTAAATTATCCCAGTTTTGTCCAAAAAAGGAAAGGGATGAGCAGGGCAAGAAAAAAAGAAGAAATGAGAAAAAGAACAGAAAATAAAAAGGATAGGACACATAGACTCTAATTTATGGAAAACTAATTTTGAAAGTAAATCTGAGATAGAAGTTTATAATTTTATTTTTAAAAATTTTAAGTTTATTTTCTGTTGTTTACTCAAAAAACTATTAAACAAACAAAAGTTTATTTGACCTTTGACCTTGAATGTTTACTTTTGTACTCCTTATACACAGTTGACCCTTGAACCTTTGTGCAGTTGAAAAATCATGTATATAACTTTGACTCCCCCAAAACTTAGCTACTATAGCCTACCATTGACCAGAAGCCTTACTGATAACATAAAGTGTTGATTGATGCATATTTTGTACATTATATGTACTATATGCTATATTCTTACAATAAAGGGAGCTAGAGAAAATAAAATGTTATTAAGAAAATCAGAAGGAAGATAAAATATACTTATAGTATTGTACTGCGCTTATCAAATATAATCTGCATATAAGTAGACCCATGCAATTTAAGTTCATGTTGTTCAAAGGTCCCCTGTACTGCTTCATTAGGCACTTTTGGAAGTGCTTTTATTTTAAGCAAATATAAATGCATTTTTTGTCCATGGAGAAAAGTGCTATTTGGTAATAACTTTATCTTATCTGCTTTAGAATAGCTTTTCAGAAATGCTATACACTTAAAGTTCGGACTTCATATTAACATTTTATCTCCTCTTAAAATGTGCTCAGATATGTTGGTATTTTGTCAGTCCCTCTCTAATTTCTGGACCTCCCCCATGGTACATTCAGGCTGTAAGCAACCTGCAGTGCCACGTAGCAGATCTATCCAGACCCCCTTCCACAATGCTGCTCTTTGGCCACTCTTACCATAATGTCCACTGTGCCATGCCACATGTGGGATTTCTCTAGGAGCCTTCCAGTCTCAATAACACCACAAAAAGGGGCATAGGACACTAAACATGAGCTTCTCGTATTTTCCCAAAGCTATCTGGGTGTTTCTACCTGCCCCCTCCTCTCTGGCCCTAAGGATGGTCAATTTCAAAGGAGACAAGTAAAAATATTCATATTTTACTGCCTTCTATGCTCTATCCTCTTTTGCACCAGAGTTCACCCTAACCTCCACCATTAGGTCTCTCTATTTCTTATGCCATATCATCCTTCTTTCCATTTGCCCTCACCTCTCTCTGGGACAATAACATGAAAGGCTGCAGGAAATGAGATAAGATTATCCTAAAAAGATAAATGGTTATAAGTTTCAAAACAATTATTCTTGTTTGTATTCAATGGACCATAATATCAAGTATTCTTTGTCAGTTTTTTTCAGATTCCCACTTTCCTTTGTATCTTGCATTAGGTGCACATGATTTCATGGTGGAGGATGTTAAAGAACTTGCACATGGGGAGATATGCAAGAACAGCTTGAGAACACTGCAGAAACACAGGCTTCACTAAACAATCTTTCCATCCTCTCTAACAAACACAGAAGTCATTCAACCCTCCAAATAATTCCTATAGCATTGGTTGCCTCTTGTTTATATTTCTTTTTTTTTTAAAGATTTTATTTATTTATTTATTCATGAGAGACGGGGAGAGAGAGAGAGTGAGAGACGGGGAGAGAGAGAGAGAGAGAGAGAAGCAGGCTCCCAAGGAGCAGGGAGCCCGATGCGGGACTTGATCCCAGGACCCTGGGATCATGACCTGAGCTGAAGGCAGACGCTTAACCATCTGAGCCACCCAGGCGCCCAGCCTCTTGTTTATATTTCTTACCACATTTTCAACTACTCTTTAATAATCTCATGGAGGTCTTTTTGAAATCAGAGAAAATTCAGTGAAGCTGGACCATGGAGTCAACTGGGAAGAGATGCAAAGTGTTTAATTCCAAGAAAGTCTTCTTGCAACATGATGCAGTTACCATTTTCATGGAGGCCTCCAACACTTTACTCTGAGCCATTTTTTCCAAACTGCTTTGGATTCTGTATCCTCACTTGATCTGAAATTTCCCAAGTTTGAATTCTATGATCATCTTGTCTCATTACTTGATTCTGATGTTCAAAGCCCACTTCTTTTCACTGTTAACACCTTCCTGTGGCATTATTTTATGAAGCAGTACAAAGCTGTTTTACTAATTTGTTATATTTTATATCAGAGTCAATAAAATGTTTTGACAAATTGTTTTGTTTTTTTTTTGTTTTGTTTTTTGACAGAGAGAGACACAGAGAGAGAGGGAACACAAGCAGGGGGAGTGGCAGAGGGAGAAGCAGACCTCCCGCAGAGCAGGGATCCTGATGTGGGGCTCAATCCCAGGACCCCCAGATCATGACCTGAGCCAAAGGCAGATGCTTAATGACCAAGCCACCCAGGTGCCCCATCAAATTGTTCTTTACAGAAAGTTAATATGTTGCTATACTAGTCTTTAAATATGATCCATCTGGCAGTGAAAGAATTAAGTGTTGCGGTGCGCCTGGGTGGCTCAGTCGGTTAATTGGCTGCCTTTCGGCTCAGGTCATCTTCCCAGAGTCCTGGGATCAAGCCCCACGTCAGGATCCCTGCTCAGTGGAGAGCCTGCTTCTCCCTCTCCCTCTGCCTGCCCTCTCTGCCTACTTGTGCTCTCTTTCTCTCTCTCTGTGTGTCAAGTAAATAAATAAAATCTTAAAAAAAAAGTTAAAAAAAAAAGAATTAACAGTTGCATCAAAACAGACATTCCTGAACTGCGACAAAAAAAAAATCATTATATATTATATATAAAGATTACTGTAAATAAGACAAAATGGGGATTATTGATCTTAAGAAGAATGTCATAAATGATGCCTCAGAGTATTGTTATCACTCAAAATTCTAACAAATAAAGAAGAAGTTGTTTTTAGAAAAGTATAGAAGATCTCCTCAGGGTGCAAAGGTCTTCAAAATTTACCATGGATTTTTGACCTTTAAGTGATGAAGACTGATTCCAAAAAGACTCATTCCAGTATTCCAAAAATACTCCAAATAAAAAGGAACCACTGAACTGTTACTGGTAGAACTCTACAAAACTCTACAAAAAAAAAAAAAAATGATTCTGCAGTTATTAACGAGGTATCTGAAAAATAGTTTTTCATAAATAAAGCCATGTTAAACAGTCAATGCTTTTAAATGTGGCAATAACTAACATTTTTGAAGTCTTATAATTAAAACCTGATTGTATTTACTTTAAGTAGATATGTTTTCTCTTACAAACAAAGGCAATAAAGATAGATGGTCTTAAAAAATAGATGTTCCTAGAAGCAAATAAAACTAGGTGTTCATAGGTTATAAACTGATACCTTTCTCTTATGTTTGCAGCAGGAATTGAACTTCAACCTCATACAATATACCTGCAGCCCCTTTTCCCACTATTTACAATGGGCTTGTGTGAAATTTCTCCCTGACCCCTGACGTTATCTGCTTCCCCAGACAGAGGTCATGTAAATCTAACCATAGACTATTACTTAACTAGACAAGAATTAGTCTTTTCACTGTGAGATAATAAATATTCACTGTCCCATGGGTATGTGCAAATGTGAAAAGCAAAACAGAAGGTAAACTCTGGTATTACTCTGACTCTTCCAAATGCTGAGCATAAATTTTCTTGGTTTTTCCCCTGAGTTTCAAATGAAATGCATTTCAATAACCATTGGAAAGCAGATCTACATTTGCATCAGGAGGAGGCCCAGTATATAGAAAAAGGCTTAACCATGGAGTAGTTCAATTTATATAATACAAATCACTATAGGCAGAAACTCAGTAAAATGTTGACATGCCTTGGAGTATGTCCAAGCAGGAGTCTGGCACTGATGGGAGTGTAAATACAACAACAACAAAAAAATATAAACAAAACACTAAGATATAGGAAAAGACAGCTTTATGACTTACTTAGATATTTGAAAGTACTTGATAGTCTTATACTCGTATCTTTCTATATTTTTTGTTAAAAAGCTAGACAGTCAAACATAATTGCATCATCTTACTCAGGGGAGAAGAAAATGTTAGGGAAAAATACTAAATGCGTGAACCACTACCTTCTCAAGTTATGGAGTCAGATTATTGGATCTGATTAATGTTTCCAAGAAAATATTCAGCCAATTACAGTTATAGGTATATTTACATTTTGGCAGGAAGGAAATAGATATGATAGACATAATTCATTTGGAATCTTTCTAGACAGGTATATATAGTATCAAGCAGTCTTTGGTATTTCTCATCCATTAGTTTCTACCAGTTCTACCTATCCAAACCCCCAATTAGTCCAAGAGTTAAGAAATATAAGGTCAAAGCTCAAAAATAATTACAGGGCTTTTTGCATTTATAGGAATACAAAAATATTCAGCACCCAGCAAGATAAAACTCAAAATGTTAGGCATCCAATCTAGAATTACCAGACATACACAGAAGCATGAACATGTGAAATGTACTGAAGAGACATATTAATTAACTGAAAAATGCAAATTGACATAGATGTTAAAATTAGAAGATAAGGTCATTACAACTATTATTATGAATGTATTTCATATGTTCCATGAGTTAAGTCATGACTTGGAAAAAATAAAAATACTGTAAATGAACTTCTACAAATGGAAATGTTAATGTTTGAGACAAAAAAATATACGTAAAAGGATTAACAGTGAGTTAGATTTTGCAGAAGAAAAGATTTGTGAACTTTAATACATAACAACAGAAACTATTTAAAATTAAACACAGAGGAATAAATAAAAAAATTAAAAGAGCATCATGGAGCTGTAGGACAACTTCAAGAATTCTAATATATGTGGAATTAGAATCCTTAAAAGAGGGGGCAGAAAATGTTTGAAGAAATAATAG
>NW_027400845.1:0-312 GCF_003265705.2 Callorhinus ursinus
AGATACCTAGGAATAAATTTAATCAAAGAGGCAAAGGATCTGTACTCGGAAAACTATAAAATACTCAGGAAAGGAATTGAAGAAAACACAAAGAAATGGAAAAAATTCCATGCCCATGGATTGGAAGAACCAACATTGTGAAGATGTCAATGCTACCTAGAGCAATCTACACATTCAATGCAATCCCCATCAAAATACCATCCACTTTTTTCAAAGAAATGGAACAAATAATCCTAAAATTTGTATGGAACCAGAAGAGACCCCGAATAGCCAGAGGAATATTGAAAAAGAAAAGCAAAGCTGGCGGCATCA
>NW_027400845.1:412-4905 GCF_003265705.2 Callorhinus ursinus
AATCTTAAAATTTGTATGGAACCAGAAGAGACCCAGAATAGCCAGAGGAATACTGAAAAAGAAAAGCAAAGCTGGCGGCATCACAATTCCGGACTTCCAGCTCTATTACAAAGCTGTCATCATCAAGACAGTATGGTACTGGCACAAAAACAGACACATAGATCAATGGAACAGAATAGAGAGCCCAGAAATGGACCCTCAACTCTATGGTCAACTTATCTTTGCCAAAGCAGGAAAGAATGTCCAGTGGAAAAAAGACAGTCTCTTCAACAAATGGTGTTGGGAAAATTGGACAGCCACATGCAGAAGAATGAAACTGGACCATTTCCTTACACCACACACAAAAATAGACTCCAAATGGTTGAAAGACCTAAACGTGAGACAGGAGTCCATCAAAATCCTAAAGGAGAACACAGGTAGCAACCTATTCGACCTTAGCCGCAGCAACTTCTTCCTAGAAACATCGCCAAAGGCATGGGAAGCCCGGGCAAAAATGAACTATTGGGATCTCATCAAGATAAAAAGCTTTTGTACAGCAAAAGAAACAGTCCACAAAACCAAAAGACACCCGACAGAATGGGAGAAAATATTTGCAAATGACATATCAGATAAAGGGCTAGTATCCAAAATCTATAAAGAACTTATCAAACTCAACACCCGAAGAACAAATAATCCAATCAAGAAATGGGCAGAAGATATGAACAGACATTTTTCCAAAGAAGACATCCAAATGGCCAACAGGCACATGAAAAAGTGCTCAACATCGCTCGGCATCAGGGAAATCCAAATCAAAACCTCCATGAGATACCACCTCACACCCGTCAGAATGGCTAAAATTAACAAGTCAGGGAACGACAGATGTTGGCGGGGATGTGGAGAAAGGGGAACCCTCCTACACTGTTGGTGGGAATGCAAGCTGGTGCAACCCCTCTGGAAAACAGTATGGAGGTTCCTCCAACAGTTGAAATTAGAGCTACCGTTCGATCCAGCAATTGCACTACTGGGTATTTACCCCAAAGATACAAATGTAGGGACCCGAAGGGGTACGTGTACCCCAATGTTTATAGCAGCAATCCACAATAGCCAAACTGTGGAAAGAGGCAAGATGCCCATCGACAGATGAATGGATAAAGAAGAGGTGGTATATATACACAATGGAATATTATGCAGCCATCAAAAGGAATGAGATCTTGCCATTTGCAAGATGGAAATGGATGGAACTGGAGGGTGTTATGCTGAGTGAAATAAGTCAATCAGAGAAAGACATGTATCACATGACCTCACTGATATGAGGAATTCTTAATCTCAGGAAACAAACTGAGGGTTACTGTAGTGGTTGGGGGTGGGAGGGATGGGATGGCTGGGTGATAGACTTTGGGGAGGGTATGTGCTACGGTGAGTGCTGTGAATTGTGCAAGACTGTTGAATCACAGATCTGTACTTCTGGAACAAATAACGCAACATATTTTAAGAAAAAAGAAAAAGAAGAAGATAACAGGAGAGGAAGAAAAGGGGAGTATGTCAGAGGGGGAGACGAACCATGAGAGATGATGGACTCTGAAAAACAAACTGAGAGTTCTAGAGGGGAGGGGGGGAGGGGGATGGGTTATCCTGGTGATGGGTATTGAGGAGGGCACGTTCTGCATGGAGCACTGGGTGTTATGAACAAACAATGAATCATGGAACACTGCACCAAAAACTAATGATGTAATATATGGTGAATAACATAACAATAAAAAAATTAAAAAAGAACATTTTTTATTTTTCATTTTTAGCGTCATATTTTATCCCTTAATAGTAGTTACCCTTTTTTTTGGCATAGATATATAAATTGTTCTATCTTTAAAATTTTGAGGTACAGTTTCTTCTAACAGATCAAAATATACCCTAAATCATTAGTGTATGGCTTTGTTCTATTCTCCTGCCTGATCACATTCTCTCCCTTTTTCCTTTATTTTTTTCTTAAATCTTCTTTCTTTTTTCAAACAACTTATCTTACCAAGTCCTTTTTTTTACAGTCATCTTCCATCCCTTCATTGTATCAACTCTTATTTTGTACATATATGTCTTTCTTCCTTTAAAAATTAGGAGGCACTTTTTTCTAACACACCAAAATACGCCCAAAATCTAGTGTGTGGCACTGATCTATGCACTAGCCTGATCATATTTGATGATATTCTGCTTTTTTTTGTATTGTTTTTTTTTTTTGTTTTTATCTTTTTTTATTTTTTTCTCTTTCTTTTTTCTTTCTTTCCCTTTCTTTTCCCATGGTTTCAGGTCTTTTCTGATTTGTATACAGTATATTTGCTGGGGACGTTTAAACTTGTTAGCATTTTGTTCTCTCTTTCATCTATTCTCCTCTGGACAAAATGACAAGACGAAAGAAATCACCTCAGCAAAAAGAACAAGAGGTAGTACCGTCAGCCAGGGACCTACTCAATACGGACATTAGTACGATGTCGGACCTATAGTTCAGGATCATGACTTTAAAGATACTAGCTGGGCTTGAAAAAAGCGTGGAAGTTATTAGAGAAACCCTTTCTGGAGAAATAAAAGAACTAAAATCTAAACAAATCGAAATCAAAAAGGCTATTGATGAGGTGCAATCAAAAATGGGGGCACCTAATGCTAGAATAAATGAGGCAGAAGAGAGAATAAGTGATATAGAAGACCAAATGGTGGAAAATAAAGAGGCTGAGAAAAAGAGAGAGAAACAACTACAGGATCACGAGGGCAGAATTCAAGAGATAATTGATTCGATAAGATGAAACAACATTAGAATAATTGGGATCCCAGAAGAAGAAGAAAGAGAGATAGGGGCAGAAGGTATATTGGAGCAAATTATAGCAGAGAACTTCCCTAATGTGAGGAAGGAAACAGGCATTAAAATCCAGGAGGCACAGAGAACCCCTCTCAAAATCAATAATAATAGATCAACACCCCGACATCTAATAGTAAAACTTACGAGTCTCAGAGACAAAGAGAAAATTCTGAAAGCAGCTCGGGAGAAGAGATATGTAACCTACAATGGTAGAAACATTAGATTGGCAGAAGACCTATCCACAGAGACCTGGCAGGCCAGAAAGGACAGGCAAGATATCTTCAGAGCACTAAACGAGAAAAATATGCAGCCAAGAATACTATATCCAGCTAGGCTATCACTGAAAATAGAAGGAGAGATAAAAAGCTTCCAGAACAAACAAAAACTAAAGGAATTTGCAAACACGAAACCAGCCCTCCAAGAAATATTGAGAGGGGTCCTCTAAGCAAAGAGAGAACCTAAAAGCAGCAAAGAGCAGAAACGAACACAGACAACAGACAGTTAACAGTCACCTCACAGGTAATACAATGGCACTAAATTCATACCTTTCAATAGTTACCCTGAATGTAAATGGGCTAAATGCCCCAATCAAAAGACACAGGCTATCAGATTGGATTAAAAAACAAGACCCATCTATATGTTGTCTGCAAGAGACTCATTTTAGACCCAAAGACACCCCCCGATTGAAAGTGAGGGGGTGGAAAACCATTTACCATGCTAATGGACACCAAAAGAAAGCTGGGGTGGCAATCCTTATATCAGACAAACTAGATTTTAAAACAAAGACTGTAATAAGAGATGAGGAAGGACACTATATCCTACTTAAAGTGTCTATCCAACAAGAAGATCTAACAATTTTAAATATCTATGCCCTGAACATGGGAGCAGCCAATTATATAAGGCAATTAATAACAAAAGCAAAGAAACACATTGACAACAATACAATAATAGTGGGGGACTTTAACACCCCCCTGACTGAAATGGAAAGATCATCTTAGCAAAAGATCAACAAGGAAATAAAGACTTTAAATGACACACTGGAGCAAATGGACTTCACAGACATATTCAGAACATTCCATCCCAAAGCAACGGAATACATATTCTTCTCTAGTGCCCATGGAAGATTCTCCAGAATTGATCACATCCTAGGTCACAAATCACGTCTCAATCGGTACCAAAAGATTGGGATCATTCCCTGCATATGTTCAGACCACAATGCTTTGAAACTAGAACTCAACCACAAGAGGAAAGTCGGAAAGAACTCAAATACATGGAGGCTAAAGAGCATCCTACTAAAGAATGAATGGGTCAACCAAGAAATTAAAGAAGAATTAAAAAAAATCCTGGAAACCAATGAAAATAAAAACACAACTGTTCAACATCTTTGGGATGCAGCAAAGGCAGTCCTAAGAGGAAAATATATAGAAAAAGAAGCCTTTCTCAAGAAACAAGACATGTCTCATATACACAATCTAACCCTATACCTAAAGGAGCTAGACAAAAAACAGCAAATAAAGCCTAAACCCAGCAGGAGAAGAGAAATCATAAAGATCAGAGCAGAAATCAATGAACTAGAAACCAAAAGAACAGTAGAACAGATCAACGAAAGTAGGAGCTGGTTCTTTGAAAGAATTAACAAGATTGATAAACCTCTGGCCAGACTTACCAAAAC
>NW_027400846.1:0-4904 GCF_003265705.2 Callorhinus ursinus
ACCCCTCACGTGGCTAGGGAGAGGTCTCTTCCTAGGTCCCTGGCTCCATGCCCCAGGGATTTGGGCCACCTGAGCAATAGAAAAGGACACAGACTGACACCACAAAGCAAAATGCACCATTTGGCACTTCTGAAAGCACTGAGACCAGGAGAGCTCTGCCTCCCATGCCCCTAGGGTCTAACACGAGCCCTAGGTGGGCACCTGAGTGCCTTCTTACCGCAGGTCTCACTCCAGAGCCCCAGGGACAGGGGACACCTGAGCAATACCAGAAGACTCAGCTTGCCACCGAGAAAGAAACTGCACTGGTGGGAACCCCAGAAAGGATTCACAGCACGAGAGCATTGCACGCCCGCCTGAGGGAACCCACACTTTCAGCTGTCCCCCGGCGGAAAAGGGGAGCAAGACACTCACGCTGACTAAAGACACTCACGCTGACCCACGCCCACGACCCTCACCCCCGGGAACGTCGACAGGGCGCCGGCACATCAGGCCTCCCATGCCCATATGTCCTAACATTCACCCGACGTTGGCTGCGGAGGGTTCATTCCCCAGAATCTGGCTCCAAAGCCTCAAAGATTCGGGACACCCGAGCAATACCGAGGGACACAGGCTTCCTCCCGGAAGGAAAACACGCCATTGGGAACTCAGGAAGGCATGCAGAGCAGGAGAACTCTGAATGCCCATCCCAAGGAACGCACAAATTTTGCACCCTCTGGTGGCCAGCCCTGAGCCTGACACCCAACCTGACCCACGCCCTCAAGACAAACCCCTGGGGAAGTCGGCCACAGTACTGGCACGTCCGGCCTGCCCTGCCCCTAGGTCCTCACCCTATCCCTAGCGGGCCTCTGAGGGCTCTGACCCCATAAACCTGGTTCTAAAGTCACAGGGATCAGGGGCACCTGAGAAATACCAGAGGATGCACCCTGGCTCCCAGAAGGAAACCACACCGCTGGGAACTCGGGGCAAAGCTTAACAAATAAGAGCACTCTGCGTGCCCATCCCGACGAAATGCCACTTTCAATGTCCCCCTGCCCACCAAACCAGAGCCTGACACTCACCCGGATCTACACTCCCGACTCGGATCCCCCACACCGCAAAGCTGGTCCAAGCGTGGCCAGATCAGAGATCCAATGACCCTAGGCCCTAGGTCTACCCTTAGGTTGGCTACTAAGTTTCTGGATCCAGAAGGTTGGCTCCAAACCCCCACAGATGGCAGTAAGTGAGCGACATTTGAGGACTCCAATGCCACAAATAATTCAAACGCACTCCTTGCAGCTCCGGAGAGCGTTCAGAACAGGACTTCTCAGAATTCCCATCCCAACCAACGCACAAACTTGGCACCCTCAGGCGGCCAACGCTGAGCCTGATGCTCAACCTGACCCACTCCCTCAAGACAAACGCCCCAAGAGCTGGCTACGGTGCTTGCATATCAGGCCTGCCGTGCCCCTCGGCCCTAACCAGGACCCCAAGGAGCCTTCTGAAGGCTCTGTCCCCAGGAGCCCGGCTCCAAAGCCCCAGGGACCGGGGACACCTTATCAAGGCCAGAGGACTCAGCCTGCCAATAAACATGAACACGTGCCGTGGGGAACTCCAGTAAGCATTCTGAGCAGGAGAACTGTGCCAGTCCATCCCCACGAACCCCGAGTTCAAAGTGCCCGGGCCGCAATCCCTCAGCCTGACACCCCCCCGCCGACCCACGGCCTCAACTCAGACCCTGGGAGCTCATCACAGTGCCGGCTCATCAGGCCTGTCATACCCCTCAGGCCTAAGCCTCATCCTAGATTGGCTTCCGAGCGGGGTCTGGCCCCAGAGCCTGACCACAAAGCCTCAGGAACTTGGGACACCTGCCCAGGGCCAGAGGACTCAGCCTGCCAAGAAAAAGGAAAACGTGCCATGGGCAACTCCGGTAAGCATTCCGAGTGGGAGAAGTGTGCCGGACCGTCCCCACGAGCCCCGAGTTCAACGTGCCCAGGCCACAATCCCTCAGCCTGACACTCCCCACCAACCCACAGTCTCAAATAAGACCCCGGCAAGCTCATCACATCGCCAGCACATCAGGCATGTAATGCCCCTAAGCCCTAAGCCTCACCCTAACTTGGCATCTGTGCAGGTCTGTCCCTGAACCATGGCTCCAAATTCCCCCAGGGATGGAAATAACTGAGCGACACCAGAGGACTCCAATGCCACAAAGAATTCAAACGCACTCCTTGCAGCTCTGGAGAGCGTTCAGAACAGGACATATAAGAATGCCCATCCCAAACAATGCACCAACTTGGCGCCCACAGGCGGCCAACCCTGAGCCTGACGCTCAACCTGACCCACTCCCTCAAGACATACCCCCCAAAGAGCTCGCTAGAGTGCTTGCACATCAGGCCTGCCATGCCCCTCGGCCCTAACCGGGACCCCACGGAAGCTTCTGAAGGCTCTGTTCCCAGGCGCCCGGCTCCAAAGCCCTAGGGACCAGGGACACCTGAACAGGGCCAGAGGACTCAGCCTGCCAATAAACAGGAAAACGTTCCATGCAAAATCCGGTAAGCACTCCGAGCATGCGAACTGTGCCGGTCCGTCCCCACGAACCCCGAGTTCAACGTGCCCGGGACGCAATCCCTGAGCCTGGCAACCCCCGCCGACCCACGGACTCAACTCAGACCCCGGGAAGCTCATCACAGCACCAGCATATCAAGCCTGTCAGGCCACTCAGCCCTAAGCCTCACCCTAGCTTGGCATCTGGGCGGGTCTGTCCCCGGAGCCTGGCTCCAATGCTCCCCAGGGACGGCAGTCACTGAGCGACACCAGAGAACTCCAATGCCAAAAAAATTCAAGCACACTACGTTCAACTCCGGAAAGCTTTCAGAACATGAGAAATCTGAATACCCATCCCAGCCAATGCACACATTTGGCGCCTTCTGGCAGCCAACCCTGAACCGGATGATCTACCTGAACCTTGCCCTCAAGACAAGCCCCCCAGAGTGGACTACAGCCCTTGCACATCAGGCCTGCCATCCCCTAGGCTCTAACCGTGACCCTACGGGGCTTCTGAAGGGTCTGTTCCCCGCAGGGGCCTGGTTCCAAAGCCCTAGGGACTGGGGACACCTGACCGGGGCCAGAGGACTCAGCCTGCCAGCAAAATCGAAAACTTGCCATGGGGATCTCCGGAACGCTTTCCGAGGAGGAGAACTGTGTGGGTCCATTCCTACAAACCCCGAGGTCAACATACCCAGGCCGCAATCCCTGAGCCTGACACTCCCCCCTGACCCACGGCCTCAACTCAGTCCCCAGGAATCTCATCACAGCGCCGGCACATCAGGCCTGGCGTGCCCCTCAACCCCAAGCCTAACCCAAGGTTGGGTTCTGAGCATCCCTCCCCAGAGCCTTGCTCCAAAGCACCAGGTATTCGGGACACCCGAGTAGGATCAAGGAACTCGGGCTGCCACCTAGAAGGAATCTGCACCACTGGGATCTCCGGAAAGCATTCAGAGCAGAACACTGAATGCCCATCCTGGCGAAACTGCAATTTCCGCGCCGCCTGGTGGCAAACTCTGAGCCTGACACTCAACCTGACTCACGCCCTCAAGACACACCGCCCATCCCCAGCTTGCCACAGTTCTGGCACACCAGGAGTGCTGTGCACCTGGGCCCTAACCCTAACACTACCCCTCACGTGGCTAGGGAGAGGTCTCTTCCTAGGTCCCTGGCTCCATGCCCCAGGGATTTGGGCCACCTGAGCAATAGAAAAGGACACAGACTGACACCACAAAGCAAAATGCACCATTTGGCACTTCTGAAAGCACTGAGACCAGGAGAGCTCTGCCTCCCATGCCCCTAGGGTCTAACACGAGCCCTAGGTGGGCACCTGAGTGCCTTCTTACCGCAGGTCTCACTCCAGAGCCCCAGGGACAGGGGACACCTGAGCAATACCAGAAGACTCAGCTTGCCACCGAGAAAGAAACTGCACTGGTGGGAACCCCAGAAAGGATTCACAGCACGAGAGCATTGCACGCCCGCCTGAGGGAACCCACACTTTCAGCTGTCCCCCGGCGGAAAAGGGGAGCAAGACACTCACGCTGACTAAAGACACTCACGCTGACCCACGCCCACGACCCTCACCCCCGGGAACGTCGACAGGGCGCCGGCACATCAGGCCTCCCATGCCCATATGTCCTAACATTCACCCGACGTTGGCTGCGGAGGGTTCATTCCCCAGAATCTGGCTCCAAAGCCTCAAAGATTCGGGACACCCGAGCAATACCGAGGGACACAGGCTTCCTCCCGGAAGGAAAACACGCCATTGGGAACTCAGGAAGGCATGCAGAGCAGGAGAACTCTGAATGCCCATCCCAAGGAACGCACAAATTTTGCACCCTCTGGTGGCCAGCCCTGAGCCTGACACCCAACCTGACCCACGCCCTCAAGACAAACCCCTGGGGAAGTCGGCCACAGTACTGGCACGTCCGGCCTGCCCTGCCCCTAGGTCCTCACCCTATCCCTAGCGGGCCTCTGAGGGCTCTGACCCCATAAACCTGGTTCTAAAGTCACAGGGATCAGGGGCACCTGAGAAATACCAGAGGATGCACCCTGGCTCCCAGAAGGAAACCACACCGCTGGGAACTCGGGGCAAAGCTTAACAAATAAGAGCACTCTGCGTGCCCATCCCGACGAAATGCCACTTTCAATGTCCCCCTGCCCACCAAACCAGAGCCTGACACTCACCCGGATCTACACTCCCGACTCGGATCCCCCACACCGCAAAGCTGGTCCAAGCGTGGCCAGATCAGAGATCCAATGACCCTAGGCCCTAGGTCTACCCTTAGGTTGGCTACTAAGTTTCTGGATCCAGAAGGTTGGCTCCAAACCCCCACAGATGGCAGTAAGTGAGCGACATTTGAGGACTCCAATGCCACAAA
>NW_027400847.1:0-3565 GCF_003265705.2 Callorhinus ursinus
GGGGGGTCGCACACGCAGTCCCGGCTGCACAATCACACACGCGGAGCCCCTTGCGCCCCCCTCAAGGTCGGGGTCAGGCAGGCTCAGCAAGCGCCCCACACCCCAGGCGGCGCCCACACCCCATTACTCGGGCCCCACACACTCAGGCCGGCTTCGGCCTCAGCTGCTGTGACCTAGAGGGCGCGGAGCCCGGCCTCGAAGACAGATCCCGCGGCTCACCGCCCTCCGAAAAAAGCCCAGCGACAGCCACAAAGGAGCAGCCCAAAAATCGCGGTGGGACTGTGCACCCGAGCGGACGGAGCGCGAACTACAACTCCCGGGAGCCTTTGCGCGGCGCAGACAGCGGACTCCATTTCCCAGATGCTCTGACACCTGACCAAGAGGAGCTTGTAGCACAGCCTTCCGGGAAGTGTAGTTCCGATGTCATGCTGGACCGCAGCGCGTGTCTAATCGCAGGGGTGTCCAGAAGATGGTGCCCAGGAACATGGAATGATTCTGTCAGTTCGTCCACGTCTCCAGGTGGATTCGGGTGGGTCCCAGTCCATATCCATCTTTGCAGAAAAGGCTCATGCACCTCAGGCCCTAAGGATACTAGTAGTCGTGGGTTTTACCAGGCTTCCTGCCCCTAACCTGAGGTCGCAAGGAGGGACAGGGGAAGGGGTAGGGAAATCCTCAGCCCTGTTCTCAGGCCCAGTGATCCTGATGCTGGTCTCTCCTCACGAACAGAGGAAGGAGGGTCTGGTCCAGCCTTGACACAGTGCTCAAACAATTTCACCCTTCTTGACTTGAATCCCAGGTTCAGCTTTGGCCGCAAGCTGTACCCACCCAGCATCAGCACAACCCTGCTGTGGTTGCTGGCCTCCAGAATGGCCGCTATAAATCTTGTCTCCTGGTAGTCACATCTTTGTGTAATACTTCCCAAGCTGAGTAGGGATGACTTGTGTAACAGAAATAATATGGTGGATATCCTGGTGTGTGAATTGTGAAGGTAGGTCATGAAAGACATTGATTGAAGCTTCAGCCTTGCTGTTGGATCACTCACGCTTGGGGAAGCCAACACCACATCTTAAGTATACTTGAGCAATCTGGAGAGTTCCACATGGCAAGAAACTTTGGCCACCTGCCTACAGCCAGCACCAACTTGCCACCCACAGAAGGACTGATCTTGAAAGTGGACCCCCCAGCCCTCGTGGCATTTTGACTTCAAACTTGTAAAAGATCTGGAGCCAGAGCAACACAGGAATAGCCAGAC
The DNA here is from genome assembly GCF_003265705.2 of Callorhinus ursinus. Taxonomy (NCBI): domain Eukaryota; kingdom Metazoa; phylum Chordata; class Mammalia; order Carnivora; family Otariidae; genus Callorhinus; species Callorhinus ursinus. The sequence continues at coordinate 1,253 of NW_027400847.1, forward strand.
GTGAGGTACAAGAATATAAGTTTACTGTTTTAAGTCACCAATTCAGGGGTAATTTGTTATACAGTAATAGATAACAAGTACAGGTAAAAGTAGTATATATAATTAATGCAGATAACTAAATCCAGTATTTAGAAATGGATGCTGTGGCAACAAAAACTGGATTGTGAGTTAAATTTTGGAACCAGCAAAGAGCAGAAGATAAAAGGACTTTGAGAAGAGTGGTAATGAAAGCATAATTGCCTTTGAAGGATCTATTTAGAAGTCTGATGAGCTTGAAGGATACTTCAGATGATGGGGTGCCTGGCTGGCTCAGTCAGAAGATCATGTGACTCTTGATCTTGGGGTCATGAGTTCAAGCCCCATCTAGGGGGTAGAGATTACTTAAATAAATTTTTTTAAAAAGGATACTTTGGATGAGAGCTTAAAGGAAATGGAGGAGAATGTTGGACATTGGAGAGATGGAAATCCTTGCTGCATAGTGGCAGAAAGTTTAGCAAAGCAGTCACCTGTAGTAACATGGAAAGTAGAAAAGGTACCTAATAAACTGCATGATCTCACTAAGGAAATTTCCAGACAGAGTGTTGAAGGTGCTTCCTGGCTTCTTGCTGCTCATAGGAACATAGGAGAGGGGAGAAACTCACTATTAAACAAAAAGGAGTGAGGTATTGCTGTGTCTGAAAATTCCCAGGCTCTCCAGATGGCAAATGATGCTGAAATCAGGAAATGGTTTACAGGCAAAGATTAAATCTAGGGCACAGTCAGGAAAAATGCTATAAAGATGAAGTTGTATGAAAAGATGCTCAATATCATTAGCCATCAGGGAAATGCACAAAACTACCCTGAGATACCACTTCACACCCCCTCCAGAATGGCTACAATCCAAAAGAGATAGTAACAAGTAGTGGCAAGGATGTGGAGCAATTGGTACCCTCATACATTGCTGTTGGGAATGTAAAATGATACAAAAATGCCTTGGAAAACAGTCTGGCAGTACCTCAAAAGGCTAAAAATAGAGTTACCATATAACCCAGCAATATATACCTAAGATAAATGAAGACTTACGTCCACACAAAAACTTGTACATGAATGTTCATAGCTCTCCTATTCATAGTAGCCAAAAAGTGGCAACAACCCAAATGTCCACCAAATGATGAATGGGTAAATAAAACGAGGAATATACAGTGGAATATTAGTGGAATATTAGTCATTGTAAAAAGGGATTCATAAAAGACCACACGTTGTATGGCTTCATCTATATAAAATGTACAGAGTAGGGTAATCTATAGAAATGGAAAGTCGATTAGTGGTTATCTAGGGCTGAGAGTCTGGGGAAAATAGACAGTGATTGCTAATGATTGTGGGGTGGTATTTGTTTGAGAGGTGATGAAAATATTCAAAATTGTGGTGATGGTTACACAACTGTGAATATACTAAAAGCCATCAAATTATTCATTTTAAATGGGTGAATTATATGGACTGTGAGTTAAATCTTAATAAAGCTTTTAAATTAAAAAAAGAAATTATAGAATTATTTGTTAAGAACTGAGAAAAGTCTAAGTGTTGTGCCTCAGAAAGCTATTCACACCAAAGAGCTTCTTAGAAGCATAAGTATGTTGTCTTTTGGACAACTCAGTGTAAGTCCACAGTAAAAAAGGGCTTATTTCATGGGCAGAAGACATGAACAGACATTTTTCCAAAGAAGACATCCAAATGGCCAACAGACACATGAAAAAGTGCTCAACATCACTCGGCATCAGGGAAATCCAAACCAAAACCTCAATGAGATACCACCTCACACCAGTCAGAATGGCTAAAATTAACAAGTCAGGAAACGACAGATGTTGGCGGGGATGTGGAGAAAGGGGAACCCTCCTACACTGTTGGTGGGAATGCAAGCTGGTGCAGCCACTCTGGAAAACAGTATGGAGGTTCCTGAAACAGTTGAAAATAGAGCTACCATACGATCCAGCAATTGCACTACTGGGTATTTACCACAAAGATACAAATGTAGGGATCCGAAGGGGTACGTGCACCCCAATGTTTATAGCAGCAATGTCCACAATAGCCAAACTGTGGAAAGAGCCAAGATGTCCATCGACAGATGAATGGATAAAGAAGAAGTGGTATATATACACAATGGAATATTATGCAGCCATCAAAAGGAATGAGATCTTGCCATTTGCAACGACGTGGATGGAACTGGAGGGTGTTATGCTGAGTGAAATAAGTCGATCAGAGAAAGACATGTATCATATGACCTCACTGGTATGAGGAATTCTTAATCTCAGGAAACAAACTGAGTGTTGCTGGAGT
>NW_027400847.1:3665-4903 GCF_003265705.2 Callorhinus ursinus
GGGATGGGGTGGCTGGGTGATAGACATTGGGAGGGTATGTGCTATGGTGAGCACTGTGAATTGTGCAAGACTGTTGAATCACAGATCTGTACTTCTGAAACAAATAATGCAAGATATGTTAAGAAAAAAGAAAAAGAAGAAGATAGCAGGAGGGGAAGAATGAAGGGGAGTAAGTTGGAGGGGGAGAGAACCATGAGAGACGATGGACTCTGAAAAACAAACTGAGGGTTCTAGAGGGGAGGAGCGTGGGGGATGGGTATTAAAGAGGGCACATTCTGCGTGGAGCACTGGGTGTTATGCACAAACAATGAATCATGGAACAGTACATCAAGAACTAATGATGTAATGTATGGTGAATAACATAACAATAAAAAAATTTAAAAAAAAAAGTTTTTTTAAAGGGCTTATTTCAAAGAGATTTGTGGGTCTGGATTTTGTCTAATTGAGTAAACTCCAATAAGATTCACAGGAGACCTGCACTACTTTTAAGAGAATTATATTGGCAAAAGTGCTACGAGCTTGGACTGAAAGGGAGAGAGACAGTATGAAAGGAAAAGAGGCCTTCTAATGTTCAAACGTTTCTATAGGATGAGAATCAGACTGATAACACATAAGACTACACAGTTATAAACACAAGAACCTTTCATGGAAAAGGAACAGTAACTCAGAGGGCTGAGCAAAATGCCATGAAGAATTATTCCTAGACCTTGAGCCTAATCAAAGAACTTGTAAGCCATGCATTTCTGGATTTCATAATTACTGTATACTACAGATACAATTCCTGTGTATCTCCCATATCTGTCCCCCTTTTGAACAAGAACATCCAGTTATCTTATGCCTGTCTCACCATATATATTGGATGAGTAGTGGAGGGCAGTTGTGAGTTCAGAGTTCTTTGGAGCAAGAGCAACAGCCTTCATGGAGCTGAACTTGAGAAAATACTAATATAGATCCACACGTGGACCTGACGTAGATGACGAGATTATAGAGTTTGAGCGGATGCTGTAATTGCATGACACTTTGGCAGACTCAGGAAAGCATGAGTGTATTTTGCACATGGGAGAGATGTGAATCATTAGAGACTAGAGGTGGACTGTGGTTGCTATCTTATAAGATAGCCCCCTATGATCCTTACCTCCTGGTGCTCATGCCCTTGTATAGTCCCCTCCCGTATTGATTAGAGCTGACTTGTGTAACCAATAGGATGTAGCAGAGATGACAATGTGTAGATTTTAAAG
>NW_027400848.1:0-1266 GCF_003265705.2 Callorhinus ursinus
GGGTCCCCACCGTGTCCCAGTGCTGAGGAAGAGCCACACGCAGGGGCCTGGTGTCAGGAGTGTGGTCGGCCTCTGACCCTGGGCTCCCAGCCAGGGGCCTGGCGGCTGCATGGAAGATCTCAATTGCTTTTGGGGGAAGGAGTGCTCCCTGCCCACACTGCTCACCATCCCCCTCTGCACTCTGCAATCCAGGCTCTCTGCCCAGCTTACATCAATCACCAGCACTCCACAAGTTCCGGCCATGGGAGGGATCATTCAGCATCACCCCATTGCACAGAGGAGGAGAGCGAGGCCCAGAGAGGGGAGGAAAATGGCTCCAGTCCCAGAGCTGGTCAGCAGAGATGCTGGAAAGCCAGCACTCCAGAGCCCCTGCTAGACCAGCCAGAGACTCCCTGAGGTGAAAGTGAGCCCTCCCCTGCCTGACCAGCCACGCACTGGCCCCTGACCTTCATGATGGCCTGTTCTTGACCTTGAAGGTGAGCTGGCCGACTAGGAGGGGGAGGTCAGCTGGTGGGACAGGCTGTAGCTACAGGACAGAATGACACATCTGAGCTAGCAGGAGCCACACTCTGGTCTCCCTCCCAGAGCCTGACCCGGAGCTGGAATCTGGGTGCCTTAGGGGCCAGCACACAACAGGGTCTGCACTGACCAGGGATCCATGGCCCCCAGAGAGAGTCCACTCTGCCCTCTCCCCGCTCCTGTCTGGCCTCAGCTCTCCTCCCTGTGGGGCTGCAGGACCCGGAACCAGGCCCCATAGGGATGACTCGGTTCCAGCTTGTAATGGTTTCACAGGCCGTGGAGCCCCTGGGGCCGGAAGGAGGACTGGCTGTGGACAAGGACTGGGCTGGGGAGGATGCAGGAGAGTGGAGAGTGAAGGATGTGGGGAGGGGCCGAGTCCTGGGGCCACTGCGAATGTCTAAAAAGGGCTGAAATCCCTGAATGCCCATGGGGTCCCTCATTACAGTAACTACCCCCTTCACACTCGGGCATCCTGCTGCTGAGCCCCTCCTCCCTGGCCTCCTTCCCACCCCTCTGACTCCAGCCGGGGCTGCTGCCAGGGGCAGGCTGGACGTCTGTTCCGGCTCCTGCCAGGAAGACAAGGCAGAAGGAGGAGAGGAGAAGGGGAAGGGGCAGACTGCTCTTCTCCCTGTCTCCCTTCCCATAGCAGGGAAATCACTGCTCTGGTCAGGGTAAGGAAACCTTAGGAAGGACTGGAGCACCAGGACCGGAGAAGGAAACAGCGACAAGGGAGGCTTCTGAGGTTTC
>NW_027400848.1:1366-4901 GCF_003265705.2 Callorhinus ursinus
GAAGTCTGCGTCACCAGGGAACAAGGTCAGAATCAGTTCATTACTACTTTCCACAGGGGCTGGGACACAGGCAGGAGGTGGGTGGCTTTGCTTGGACCCCAGAGCAGACCCAAGCCCCTCTGAGCTGTGTTCCATGCCATGCCCAGCTCCTTGGCTCATCCTTGCATTGACAAGTATGCCACAGCCTCCTGTGATAGCAGGTACGGAACAAGTGTAGAGGTCCTACCCCTGATGGCATCCCTAGAACTAGAAGCCAGAATACTCTGATGTGCAGATGGGGAGCCTTGGCAGTATGGATGGGGCATGGGGGGAGTGTGAGCATTGAGCAGCAGTGGAGGGAGGCCCTCGTGGGGCTCTTGTGTGAGGAGGAATTTGGTTAAAGGGACCCCAGGCAGTGGTGACCTCACTTCCCTGAAAACAGAGCCCAACAGAATTTGGAACCCCGGTAACCAGGCACCCACATTCCACAGACAGCCCCCTGCCCAGCTCATTTCATTGGAGATCCTCAAAGCAAGATTTTCGCATGTTGCCTGCCAAGGTCAAGAGGCTGCAGGCGGAAGAAAGCGCGCCCTGCAGACACTATTCCCCGCTGGGGATTTCATGTCAGGGCTCCCCACCGCCTCTGGCCATTTGGCCAGAAGGACAGAAAGGTGACACCAGGAGGCCCAGAGCTGACCACCCAGCCCCACTCGCTCTGATCTGACCTGTGTAGCCCCAGGTGCCCTCCCTCTGTGTGTGTGTGTGTGTGTGTGCACGCACACGTGTGTGTGTGTGTGAGTGTGTGTGTGAGTGTGTGTGTAAAGAGGGGTCATGGGGGTGGGGCCACCCCAAGCAGGAGCAGGCTGATGAGGGGTCAGATACCCAGTGGGCAGGTCATGTTCAAGGTCAAGGCTGGCTATGTGGGAAGGGATGTGCGGGCGCTGCCCCTTCTGCCCAAGGTTGATCCCGATAGCCCTGCAGGTATGGGTCACTGTATCCCAGGTGGAGGGCTGTGCACGCACAGGTGTGTGTCTGATCTGGGAGCAGCAGGGGGACTGGGCAGGAGGACAGTGCGGATGGCCAGGCAGGGCTGTGATGCCTTGGGGCCGGCCAACGGTCCCTGTCTTTGCAGAAGGCCACGGAGGACACGGAGAGGCAGCTGGCGGACGTGCCCTCCTCCCTGACAGAGGGGGTGACCCCAAAGGCATCCCAAGAAACAGGTGCTGGAGATTGCCGGGCAAGACCTCCGAAACCACGCGGACCACCGTCCCAGGTGGTCGTCCACCGGACAGTGGTCCAGGAGCCGGAGCCCATGGAGGCCGAGGCTGAAGGTGAGAAGGCTGGGGCTGGGTGTTTTTGGTGTGTGGGGACGGGTCGGTGCTGGCCCCACAGGGAGGAGTCCCCAGAGGCTGGTGTGGGGCCAGGAGCAACGACTGGGCACAGAGCACAGAGCGGGTGGACTGCAGTCGGAGAGACGTCCCCGTGAAGGTTCCTTCTCGGCTGTGGCTTCTCTGGGAGACCCTGGGCTGTGCTCTGTCTCTGCAAAGGCCCATGGAGAGTAAGCACGGGGGTGAGCTTTTCTCTCACAACTGTTCCACTGCCTGAAGAACTTGAGTCGGATCTGGAGGGAGGGCTGGTGCCTGCAGTGACTTCAGGAGGAGACCAGGAGCCGTCAGGTAACCCGGCACCTGCCCATGGAGAGCCTGGCGCTGTCCAGGAAGAACTGTCACCTGCTCCTGCCCCAGCCCCTGCCCTTGCTACAGTTCCTGCTCCTGACCCTGCCCCTGCCCTAGCCCCTGCCCCTGCCTGTGCTCTTGTTCCTGCCCCTGCCCCTGTCCCTGCTCCTGCCCCTGCCAGAGCCGCTGCCCCTTCCCCTGCCCCTGCCAGGGGTCCCGTTCCTGCCTCTGACCCAGATCCTGTCCCTGATCCTGCCCTGGATCCTGCACCTGCCACTACTGCTGACCCTGTCCCTCCCCTTGCCCCTGCCCCTGCCCCTGCTCTTACCTCTGTCTCTGCCTCTGTCCCTGCCCCTATTCTGAGCCCTGCCCCTACTCCTGCTCCTGCACGGCTCCCACCACCACGTCCAGAGCCCACAGCCCTGCAGGGAGAGCTCCTTGTACAATTACCCTTAGTTCCATTGCCGGAACCCGAGACCCCGCCCGATTGTTTCATCCCCTCCCCCTGTGTTCTTTCTCTCTGGTATATATTAACTGTTATTTTATCCTTCCATGTCCTATATACTGTTTATTATTTTTTTTAAATAAAATTACTTGTTTTCAATTGAACACGTCTTGAGCATTAAGTACATGCCCAACGCTGTGCCACCACACCCCAGAATATTGCTGCAGAATATCTCATTCCTCAAAGGAGTCCCCGAACCAGAAGCCCTCCCTGCCTGTTTCTCCTCCAGTCTAGACCCCGGCAACCACTAAGCTGCTTTCTCTCTCTGTTCCTTTACCTATTCCTGATGTTTCGGTAAGTGGAATCACACAATAGGGGCCTTTGTGTCTGCCCCCCTATTTTCAAAGGGGACTCCTTTTCTTCTGTGTTTATTTGTCATAAAATTTCCCTTATTTGATATTGAAATCCCCGATGGATTACACATCAGATGGAATCATAGAGGCCACTTTAGGAATTATGGGCACCATCTCGGGGCCGAGACCCCTGGTCCTGCTGGGACACCACAGCCTAACCCCAGACAGGACAGGGCTGGTTCCTCCTGTGACCCACACAGAAACCAGGGAAATGCAGAAAACTGGAAGACACACCACAAAGGGCAAAAGCATTGCTCACAACCCAAGGCCAAAGAAAGGTTTCACCTGAATCTGTCCAAACCACGCTCCAAGTCACTGGGTTCCACAGGGACGGAGACCAAACACATGCAAGTCCAAGGCGGAAGGATAGGCACGCAGGGAATATGTGTCAGAGATGCGGGAGCTGCTGGGGATGGACTCTGGCAAAGGAAACCCTATGGAGGCAGCGCTGGTCACCCTCAGACCGGCAGGTGTCTGGTCTGGGGAGAATGTGAGGAAGCGGAAGTCCAATGCAGGTCCCCTGGAGAGAAGGGTGACAGGCACCCCTGTCTGGGAGAACAGTGAGCAGCACCCATCCCAGGCCACAGGTGCACCCATCACCTGGCATGGTCAGCCTCGAACTCACCCCCGGAAACTCTGGCGTGGTTTTTCACAGATGTATTGTCAGGAGTGTTCATCACAGCAGTGGTGGAGAGAGCAGGGAATGCAACAACACTAATGCCCAAGGAGATGGATGGGATCCACGGTCCCAGTCCTCATGACAGGAAGCCCTGCAGCTACTGTCCCGGTGTCATCCGGGGCACAGGATCAGGGAAGCCCCTCCTGAGACCCCCTCCGGCCACCCTGTTCCTGGGAACATTGAGAATTGTTTGAGGAGGAGGGGGAGAGGATCCAGGATGAAAGCGGGTCAAAGAAGGAAGGTCAGCACTGGGAGGACAGATGGGCGTGCCCTGAGCCACCCTCCAGGGCCCGGGCTGTGATGCCCTTGGACCTTACCCCAAATAATGGCTCCTGAGGTATGG